>NC_133773.1:32312839-32473804 GCF_003597395.2 Chelonoidis abingdonii
AAGAGAGTAGCATAGAGAGATGCACAATTCCACTATCTCTGCGATACCAGATGCCGGGGCGACCCACACTAATTGATCACAATCGGACCGTGGCGAGCTGGAGGACTCCCGCTATCCCAATACACCTATCGCCTCAACATCCTTAACTATTCCAGCCAATGACTGAAGCTTATTGCAAGCGCCCAGTGAATATCGGATTCCTAGCGCACCACCACCGGCGACTCATCTCTGTTATCCGTTCAATAGAAAGAACAACAGCTACCTTCAATATCAAGCCATTTCCTCTCCACTCTATAACCCTCGATTGCCAACTCCCCGACCGCAATAAATGTAACAATACATAAACCAACCTTGAGTACATGCCGAACAAACCTGACCACACCCAGGACCTAACCAGCATCACGTCTTTGTACTGAACTCGATAACACTATAACGAATAATTCACATTGCAGGCGAATCCTGCATGCTCACTGAAACGAGCAATTTAGTGAGCATTTGCACACATCATGGCAGCTAGCACTACAAACACTACACCTGAAGCAATCTAACTCTGCAGCGTTCGTGACTATTTAGCGACTACCTTATGAAAATCTCGGCTCCTTTCCTGGTTGGTAAGAACCAGACCGTTGCAGGAGACTACTGTGGACACATCAAAAGAGGAGCGAGAATACACATGTGGAAACCACAAATCCAAATCCATCAGGAACTCCTGGTGTAATTGAGATACATATACAAAAACCTGCTTCACGGCAGTCAACATGGAACAAAAACCGGGATATAACTTCCTACGTGTAAACTCTTTTCGCACAGGCGCAACAATATAGGGATTAACTCACACTGGGGACCTTAAGGTGCCATCCTGCAGCAAAAGAGAGAGCGTGGCAGTCAATCCCTGCCCATCACTATCGAGTAATAGAAAACAGCACTTAGAAGTCAGTCCGAGAACCATACTGCAAATAATGACACCGGATCAGCTCAGGACTAAACACAAAGACCATGGTAATAATTTGAAGACTATGTCAGTGCGCAATAGCAACGAGGACCAGCAGTTCTTCGTCCTATCCTTCGGCGTGTTTTCACAACTATTCACTGACTAAAGAGAGGCACGAGCGCCCCTGCAGCTCAGCTACTAACCTGAGGCAATCCGAACGAACTGCGTCTCCGCCTGTTATCCTAGCTTACTGCTTAAAGCACCCATAGGGTATACTAACCAACCAGCAGTGCCCTCCCGGAATTCCACCACCACCTGCGTCTGATCTGATTAGCGATTGAATGTAATGACACGAACATGCCACGAGAATAAAGAATCAACACGCAGTAATTACAATCGCGAGTGTGTCTAATTAAGAAATGAGGGCGCGAGCAGGAAGCCACATGGAGATCCTAGCGCATCAGTCCATTGCAGTTACACAGGTACAACTTCTTCGCCTCTGAGACAGCGCAACGTAAGGAGAGAAGGGAGTACTATGAGATGCAAGCTAAGAAGAAACACGCGAGTCGATAAGAATCGAGACAAGAGATCAGTGCTTACCTTGCCACCAGGCCGTCTTCCGTCTACCATCCACACTAGTCATGAAAAAGGATCCCATCTCTCCGCGGCGAGCTTATACTTTATCCTACCAACACTTGCCTCACACGTGACGAAGCGCCGCCCCAGGCCCACTATCATCAGCGCTCACAGCACACGAGAGCGCCAAACGAACAGGCACAGCACACAGAGCGTGGTCGGTTTCATCACTGACAGCTCCCGGCCTGCGCAACAGCGTGCTCACCCACCTCTTGGGGAGTGGGCACACAGGAGCGCGATACTTGCCTCTTCACCAGCTAGAGACAGGCGCAGTCGCGACGTCCGCCTCAGCGACAGCATTCAGTACACACGTATGGCGTCGCGAAACACTATAGCAGACGCATCCATCTCTTTCTCACATTATGCCGCTAGGAGAGTATTTATTCAACATGGGGGATGCTAGTATATGAGGCGCCGGGCATCCTGGGTTCTGTCCCAATGCCTCGTATGCAATTGCGTTGCTCAGCAGTAATGGCGGAGGCAAAATACCTTGTTGAGCCTACCGGCTGCCGATTTCTCGTGCAAAACACCAATGCATTATCAATGGTTTAGTACCACGTGAGTATTAACCCTGCATGCCAATCTGGCGCGCTGCCCTGCGCTGCTTCCAGCAGCTGCAAGAACCTGCGAAACACACAGCGAGAATAGTGTTTGATCAAGAGATCACCGCTGTGGAAGACTGGTAGCCTTCGTAGTCCTCCATTACCCCTCTCGCTCCACTGAACGACCCAACACGTCACAAGAGGGGGGTGGGGTTATTCCTTAACCACGTTACATGCACGATCATCACTGGCACGTGAGTCCGTCGAGATACCTTGAGCTCTAACGCCACAACGCGAGCTGTGTACTTAAGCCATAGCTAACGTAAGATACTATTGTTTGCATATATGGCGTGAGGTGGCCATTGTACTCAACCAGTGAGAAACAGCGGCCACTCCTTGGATTATAAGGAGCTACAGAATGCTCAGCAACCACAAACAGGCAGCGAGTAGAGCATATCCTATCTAGCTGATCTTGCCATCCCTGAGAGGTGTATGTCAGGAGAGCCACAGTGTACTTGCGGACACTTCGCATGAACCTGCATCGCCAGCAGGAAAAGACCACATTCATGGGATCTCCGTGTGGAATGGGAGTCTCTGAGCCAGCCCGAAGTAAGCAGGTGCAAGTAAACGTAAACAAGGGAAAGATCACCTGTAAACGCATCGTCCGGAGTAGCTAGAGAGAGTGCATATGCACAACGTGTCATATCTGTGGAAGCGGCGGACTCACCAGCCTGTACCTCCGCATCCGAGTTCGGATTGCGGAGATCGGCAAGCAGCGGAGATCCAGTGGTGCAACTGTCCTGGCTAGACAATATTGGATATGAGGGAGACAGTAGCTAAACAAGCTTAAGGGAGACGATCACTAGGTGCATAGAAAGCGCGTTAGTCAGTAGTCAAGTAGCAGGAGTGGCATAGGCCCGACGAATGAAGACTACAGTAAAGTAACAAAGAAACAGTACGCGTTACCGCGTCCCTAGCTGCTATATACTAACACTCTCCTCCTCAGACCATGGCACACCAGAGGACTATGGCAGTTCCGCGGTGTCATCTCCACGCTCTCAATCACAGCTGCTCTGGGCTCCAAGTAGATAAAGTATCTAATAGGTCAATTATCACAGGACATGAGAGAAAACTAGAGAGCAGTGTAGATGCTTTGAAAGGATGAGGTAACACCTGCAGCAAATCAAGGCAGGCTAATCAGGGCACTGGGTTAAAAAAGGAGCTCACCCAGTCAGGCAGGGAGGACTAGAGGAGAAGGAGTGTGTGAGAGGAGTCTGGAGCAAGAAGGAAGGATACTGAGAGTGAGAGAGTGTACTGCTGGAGGATTGAGGAGGACAAGCTTATCAGACACCAGGAGGAAGGTCCTGTGGTGAGGATAAAGAAGGTGTTTGGCTAATTAAAGTAGCTATCTCCACTGCCTTCTAGAAAGATCTTAATTGGCCCCAGGTACCTTGATTAACCTGGAGCAACTGCCATTTGGTTACCATGGTCCTAGGGATTTGTTTAGCCTGGGGCTAACATACCTGTTTCTTAGTACTTTACTGTAGCCATCTGGCCTTGCCCCATCACACCCTGTACACTTCTATCAACATGACTCCCAACTGTTGACTTTCCCACTCCAAATTGGTTAGCGACCGATCGGTAACAGGCTGGAGTAGCCAGCTTCCACAGTGCAATTGTCATGCACTTAGCTATCGGCAGGGCATTTCTCGTTCTTGTACTTGCACCCCAGGGCTGGGGCAAGCTCATCACACAGTCCCATGAATGTGTCTTTCCTCATGCGAAAGTTCTGCAGTCACTGCTCATCATCTCAGACATGCATCACAATGTGATCCCACCGCTCTGTTCTTGTTTCCTGAGCCCAAAAGTGGCGTTCCACTGTGATCAACACCTCCACAAATGCCACAAGTAATCTTGTGTCATAGCTAGTATGCGTGGTGAGATCAGTGTCACACTCCTCTTGCCTGTGTAGTTTAAGGAATAACCCCACCCCCCTCTTGTGACGTGTTGGTCAGTGCGAGCAGCGTACTAGTCAACAGCTCGGGATCCATTCCTGCAGCCTGAAAGAGGCAGGGCAGGGCGTGCAGTACATAAACCATTGAAAGATGGTGCCAAATGCAGACGGAAGCACAGGGATTGCTGATATGTGAAGCAATGCATCACGAGGCATTGGGACAGAACCCAGGATGCCCCGCAACCCCTTCTGCCTTCCCCCCAAGTCTTAGCGGCAAAAGAGAAAGAGGTGCTCTGTGGGATAGCTGCCCAGAGTGCACCGCTCCAAATAGCGCTGCAAGTGTGAGCACGCTGTTGCGCAGGCAGCTGTCAGTGTGAACACAAAACAGTGTGTTTCGTTTGGCGCTCTCTGTGCAGCGCTGTAACTGCTGGCGCTGTCACTTAGCAAGTGTAAATGTGCCCGGAGCGGGAGGAGGCTGCTGGCAAAGCATTGTCTGTCAGGGCCCTTTTTCTTTGGTATAGTCTCACCCCCACGTCTCTCAGGGCCAAGACAGCCTGACTCTGTAAAAGCAGCAGAGAATCCTGTGGCACCTTATAGACCAACAGACGTTTTGGAGCGTGAGCTTTCGTGGGTGAATACCCACTTCGTCAGACGCAGGTAGTGGAAATTTCCAGGGGCAGGTATATATATGCTAGCAAGTAAGCTAGAGATAACGAGGTTAGTTCAATCAGGGAGGATGAGGCCCTGTTCTAGCAGTTGAGGTGTGAAACCAAGGGCGGAGAAACTGGTTTCTGTAATTGGCAAAGCCATTCACAGTCTTTGTTTAGTCCTGAGCTGATGGTGTTCAAGATTTGCAGATGACTCAGCTAGCGAGTTTCTCTTGAAGTGTGGTCCTGAGTTTTTGGCTGCAGGAGTGGCCCACGTAAGGTCTGCTATAGTGTGGCCAGGGAGGTTGAATGGCTGTCCTACAGGTTTTGATATTTGCCATTCCTGATATTGATTTGTGTCCATTTATCCTTTTCTGTAGAGACAGTCCAGTTTGCGGCATGTACATGAGCAGAGGGGATTGCTGGCAGTATGATGGCGGTATATTACATGTGGTGGAGACATGCAGGGTGAGATGACCAGTGATGGTGATGGCTATTCTGGTTAGGTCTGTGAGGGTGTCGCTGGGTGTAATGAAGTGGGCAAGGTTGGCATCGAGGTTGTGTGCATGGAGTTGGTTTCCGTGAAGTAGAGAGTATGGTAGCGGGTGTGCAGTTGCGGTGAAATATCGTTTCAGGTGGCAAGTTGTTGTGATGGGGCAGAGGATTGGGGTCCTGCACAAGACTGTAAAGTGTGGGATTATTGTCCAGAGAGGGTTGGTTGTAGATCCCTGAGATGCGTTGGAGGGGTTTTAGCGGGGGAATGTATGTGAAATGGCCAGTGAGTCCTGTTGGTTCCTTTCTTGGTTTGTCTGTCAGTAGGAGGCTTCTGGTACACGTCTGGCTCTGTTGATCTGTTTCCTAATTCCTCGTTGCGGGTATTGTAGTTTTGAGAATCTTGGGTGGAATGTGTAGGGTTGGTCTCTGTCTGAGGGGTTTAGAGCAGATGCGGTTGTCATCAGTGCTTGGCTATAGACAATGGATGGTGTGAGTGGCGGGTGGAAGCTGGAGGCATGAAGGTAGGCGTAGCGGTCGGTAGGTTTTTGATATAGGGGTGGGGTTAATGTGACATCACTTATTTTGCACTGGGTGTCTAGAAAGTGGACCTCCCGTGTAATTGGTCCAGGCGGAGGTTGATGGTGGGGTGGAAGTTGTTGAAATCGTGGTGAATTTTCCTAGAGTCTCCTTCCCATGGGTCCAGAATGAAAGATGTCATCAATGTAGCGTAGGTAGGAAGGGGCGTGAGTGGACGAGAGCTGAGGAAGCGTTGTTCCAGTCAGCCATAAAAATATTGGCATATTGTGGGCCCATGCGGGTGCCCATAGCATGGCTACTGAGCTGGAGATACATATTGTCATCAAACTTGAAATAGTTGTGTGTGAGTATAAAGCACGAGTTAGCAGCCAGTTTGCGTGGCATCATCAGGGATACGTTCCTGACAGCTTGTATTCCATCTGTGTGTGGGATGTTTGTATAGAGAGGCCTACACCATGTGCTAGATATGGGTGTTTCTGGGAGGTGACAATGCATTGTAGTTTCCTCAGAAAATCAGTGGTGTCATGGAGATAGCTGGGAGTGCTGGTGCATAGGGTCTGAGTAGAGAGTCCACATATCCAGACAGTCTCAGTGAAGATGCCAATGCCCGAGATGATGGGGCGTCAGGATTTCCGGGTTTGTGGATCTTGGCGTAGTAGATAGAATAACCCTGGTTGTGGCTCTAAGAGTATGCTGATTTGTTCCGGTGTTTAGTGTAGGAGTGCCCCTGAGTAGATGGTGCAGTTTCTTAGTGTATTCTCAGTGGGATCTGAGGGAAGTGGCCTGTAGAATTTGGTATTGGAGAATTGTCTGGCGGCCTTCCTTGGTTAGTCAGACCTGTTCATTGATGACAACGGCACCTCCTTATCAGCCTCTTTGATGATAATGTCAGGGTGGTTTCTGAGGCTGTGGATGGGCTATTGCCTTCTGCCAGACTAGTATGAGCAACGGTGTGTTTTCCACGATTCTGCCTGTGCACGTCGGCGGAAGCATTCAGTGTACAGGTCCAGACTGTCATTCGACCCTCAGAAGGAGCCATGTGTGAGTTCTTCTTGTGCTGTTGGTGGGCGGTACCTGTGTATCAGTGCACTGTTACAGTGTTTTCCTGGAAGTATCTTGAGTCGTAGACGGTGAAAATAGGCTTCCAGATCGCCACAGAACTGTATCATGTTTGGTGCGGGGTGGCGGGCAGAAAGAGAGTCCCCAGAGATAGGACAGACTTTTCTTCTGGGCTGAGTGTGTAGTTGGATAGATTGACAATTATTGCTGTGGGTTTAGGGGTACCAGGTTTGTGTCCCCATGTGGCAGGTAGGAGTTTAGACAGCTTACAGTCCTTTTCTTGTAGAGAGATGAAGTGAGTGCTGTAGATCTCCTGTCTTATTTAGTGAAGTCCGTTTTTGGTGGAAGTTTGGTTATTAATGAAAGTATCCAGGTTGGAGAGCCTCTTTTGATTTCCTGTTTGCTGTATAGGACGCTGATCAGGTGGTTTCTCAGTTTCTTTGATAGTGTATGGCATAATTCTCACTGTGGTCTGTCCGTAGTATGTAGATAGCAGTGGTATTTTTACCTTTAGTCATTGGTATGGATGTCCATGCGTTTCATTTGGAAAGGAAGATGATATCTGTACGTTATTTGTGCAAGTTCTATCATAAGTTGAATGGATTTCCACTCCATAACGGCTTAAATGCAGTCCTTGCATGTTGTGGTCAAGTATCAGAGGGTAGCCGGTTTATGTCTGGATCTGTAAAAACAGCAAGAAGTCCTGGGCACCTATAGACCAACAGACCGTTTTGGAGCGTGAGCTTCGTGGGTTCAGGACGAGATCTCTCAAAGGAAACTGCTGAGCTTGAGCTCACATGCATATATTTGACACATCTCCCAGCGCAGGACTTAAACAAAGACAGTGAATGGCTTGCCAATTTAAACCAAGAAAAAAAAACCCCAGTTTCTCCTCCCTTGGTTTTCACACCTCTACTGCTAGAACAGGGCCTCATCCTCCCTGATTGAACTAACCTCGTTATCTCTAGCTTGCTTGCTAGCATATATATACCTGCCCCTGGAAATTTCCACTACCTGCGTCTGACGAAGTGGATATTCACCCATGAAAGCTCACGCTCCAAAACGTCTGTTGGTCTATAAGGTGCCACAGGATTCTCTGCTGCTTTTACAGATCCAGACTAACACGGCTACCCCTCTGATACCTGACTCTGTAGGCGTTCCAGGTGCAGTGCAAAGCCCATCTGTTTGAATGGGCACTGGCTGAATGCTGACCCAGTGGAATTTCTGTTTAGTGAGAAAATGCTGTCATGGTTTTAAGCTGTACTGGTCAGATGACTAGGGATAAAAGAAATTGTGGGAGGAAGGAGAGGTGCTGCTTCTTTGGATGACTGCATTTCCTAACTCCTGTGGTGGTTGGTTATTTTATTTATTTAAATATATCTGTGCATCAATGTTACCTTGAGCTTTAAATGAACTCTGATGTGGAGTTCTTATAGGCTTAAATTGAAAAAAGTAAATTAAACAGTAATTTACCCTACTTGCAAACGGCTTGCATCGCTCTTGGATGTGGACACAAGATGTGGCGTTATAGTTTTATGGGGAACAAACTGTAGTTATGGGAAATTTCCCTAGCATAAATAAAGCTTGTGTGAAAGGTTTGATAATGACAAAGGTAGAAAAAAACATCAACCAAGGAGCCCAGTCAAGCAGCACATTTGGAATTCAGCCAGTTATATTATGTTCACTCTTTGGGTAATAAAAAGTTGATGCCCTTGCTCTCCACATCTCTACACCACTATGCACCAGTCTTGATCAGCCTTAGTGGTAATCTTCAGACTTCTTTTTTGTCTGCTGGGTGAGTTGCATGTTATGTCTGCTGAGAGCACCAAGTATTTCATAGACATGACCTGGATTAGTCTAATGTTTTTGATATTATCTTGCAAGTGTGAAAGTCACATTGTTATGCTGCTTTAGTCATATAAATGAGCCAGGATAAGTTTTTAATTGCCGGTCCCTCTGACAAAAATTGGAATGGAGAGGGGAAAGTTTTTTATTTTTAAATACAATATGCAAGTCAAAAACTTTGTCAAATAACTTTTTTAATATAACTTATTATAGTTGTAGTACAACTTCATCGTAACACACACTCACTAAACCAGGCAAGAATTCATTTTAAATTGTTATAGTTTGCAGACCATTTCTCTGACTCCCAGTAACAGCTTTTCTAGATGTAAACAGCTTTTCCAGACAGGTGCAGTAAGGACTTATTCTTGGCTGCCTGTGGTGACTACCTTTCCAGGAAGCTGCCTCAATAATGAAATCTTTGTCCCTCAGTTTTGTTGTTGAGGAAGAGGTGGGATAAAGGACAGAGTAGGAGGATTAAGATCTATGGAAACAGAATGCTAGAAGAAGACTATTAGGGGAAGTCATGTGTCTCAAGATCATGGACTGATCTCTCTGCTGATTTAGGACTAGAAATACTCCACCAGGATTGATTCAGGGCTCACTGCTGTTTCCAAATATAAATATGGCAAATTCTAAGAACCTAGATAAGCAGACTTAGAGGAAAACTAGAAGTAAAAGGACTGATTTCTGTCAGGATTCACAGGATGAAATTGGCCCCTTATTGCCAGTCTAGACTCCAGGCAGAGAGTTGGAAGGGCTGCTTCAGAAAAACCTTGAAGGTGCACTACAAAAGGATGGGATTTTCAAAAGTGGCAAGTGACTTAGGATCACAAGACTCTCCATGGGACGTGCTCTTAAGGTGCATCATCGCTTTTCAAAATCTTACTAAAAGTCTATAAGAGATGCAAAAAAGTTTAAGGCTATCTCTGTGCACAAAACAATACATGATTTTAAAACTGGTATAGAGGATGTCGGAGGGTTCTGCAGATGATGCGCTCCCTCTGTTATACTTTTTTGGACAGCACAATGGAAACCTAATTCTTGTTGGATCCGATAGATCAGGGGTCGGCAACCTTTCAGAAGTGGTGTGCCGAGTCTTCGTTTATTCACTGTAATTTAAGGTTTAGCGTGTCAGTAATACATTTTAACGATTACAGGGGCGGGCGGATGGAACCCCAGACTGGCAGCCGGCTGAGTGGGCCAGCAGCAGCTGTCGGCCCAGGGTTCCATCTATCCAGGCCCTGCAGTGGGCTGAGCAGGGCCGGCAGTCAGAACCCCAGGCCACTCAGCCCACTGTCAGTCTGGGGTTCTGTCCGCCAGCTCCTACCAGCCGGTAGCCGAAGTCTGGAACGAGAAAGTAGCAGTGCAGTAAGCAGCTTCTTATTGTAGGCTGTGGAGCTCCTATTCATATAGCCTCTCTGGCTCAGTTTTCCTTCATCTGCTTAAAAATATTTGAGGGGAGTGTGAGAGTGACTGAATATACATAGAGGAAACTGATGGAGTTTAACATAATTTTTCTCTCATTTCTTAAAGTGATGTATGTTGAACAGTGAATTGGTCTAACATTTTTTTGTTTTTCATTTGTTTAGGGCTGTCTGGGGCTGGAAAGACCACAGTTAGCATGGCACTGGAGGAGTATTTAGTGTGCCATGATATTCCATGCTACACATTGGATGGTGACAATATTCGCCAAGGCCTTAATAAGAATCTGGGCTTCAGTCCGGAAGACAGGGAAGAAAATGTCCGACGTATTGCTGAGGTTGCTAAGTTGTTTGCAGATGCTGGTCTGGTGTGCATCACTAGTTTTATCTCTCCTTATACGCAGGTAAGCATACTGCCTTGATACATATTTGTGGTGCTACAGGATGCAGTAGTTTTGCTGTGCCACAAATATCGCCAGTCTCATAGAGAAAACACATGCAAAATATGTCAGTGTCACTCATGGAAAATTTTTGAGCTCTAGGCATCCTCCATTTAGCCTCTCTCCAGTTGATAAATATAATTTAAAATTATTAGTATGTAAGCTTGAATTTCCTTTGAGTTGCCTTAGAGATACAACTGTAGGTGACATCTCGTGACTTTCCTAGACAAGTTGAACTTTTTTCAGTATTAGTGCAGTCCATCCTTCTACTAAATTTAAAATGTTATCTGCCTTTCAGTGTAATTTTGTCACAGCTGAGAGATACAAATTTGGTTTTAGGACAAGGGGAAAATGAGAAGACAAACCACAATTTCAGGGTTTTTTCACTTGTCCAACTTAGAGTCATCTGGATTTCCTTGCTTTTTAAATACCAAGAAGGTGGAGAATATGCTTGGTCTTTGCTTTCCAAAATTGTGACTAAATTGTGCAAGAAAAATATGCAGTTGAGCTTGCAAAATGGGTAACTGTGTTCAATTTGTTCAGTTTGTTGTTGTATGCAGTTTTGCACGTGTATTTAGATGTGCTTTTTTGGAAATACAGCCTAAATGCGTGTGTACATTTTATACCGTTAAGAATTTGTCATTGTGTCTGTGGAGATTACTACTCAGTGAATGAAGGAGAGAGAGTTGGCGAATGGACACCAGGGAGCATCTTGAAAAATAGTGTTTATGCATGAGGTCTATATTGTGACAGTTTCAAAGTGAGAATTACCTTAGTATTTCTCAGGGTATTGCGGTGGAGAGTTCAGGATACTATAGCAGGCCAGAAGTTCTAGAGATGAGAAAAATACACTTGTTGGATATGCACTATTACGTATTTGTTTAGGGATCAAGAAATCTAGATTTAATATTTTAATGAATTGCTTTGTTAATGATTGGGAATTTTGTGACTAATAGTATGCTCTGAGCAGGGCCATGTTTGTAAAATGTGTAGTGGTATTTGGGGCGGCACAAGCCTAGTCAGATTGATGCGTGTAGAAGGAAAGTTGGTGTTCAGTGGAAAGCCAAAAAAAAGGGGGTGGGGGATTGAGAAGAGTTGAAGGATTCATGGGCAGTAAGCAACATCCCTTCATGGCTTCAGTGAGATGGGATAGATGTATTACTCTCAATGGGAGGTAACTCCTAATATTTTGGGGGGCAGAGGGAGAATAGGAAATAGAATATCCCATTGTACGTATGACTTAGGTGTATAAATCCGGTTTTGTATAAACTACCTCTGAATTTGGTGTCAATTTTACTATGCAGAAAGCAGCAGGCCAACTAATCATATGTAGTTTGTACTTTATGAAAGGAACATATCTATTTCCCCCTTCCCCCTATTTTGTGATCACAATCTTAAATAAGCTAATGTCCTTCAAATATTCTTCTTTAATTATTTTTTCTGATTCAAAATTCTATTTAAAATCTGTTGTTTCTTTTCCCCCTTCCACCCTCCCTGTTCAGGATCGGAGCAATGCCAGGCAGATTCATGAAGGTGCAAATTTGCCTTTTTTTGAAGTATTTGTGGATGCTCCACTGCATGTCTGTGAAAAGAGAGATGTCAAAGGACTCTACAAAAAAGCTCGGGCTGGAGAAATTAAAGGTGAATCTAAGTAAAGTCACATCTTTTCCATGCTAAACTTTGATGATGTTGTAATGATTGGCTCTATGGACAAATAAATAAATGGCACATTTCATTAAGATGCGTTATGGTCCAGTGGATAGACACTGGGCTTGGACTCAAAAAACCTGATTTCTGTTCCCTGCTCTGCTGTAAGCCTGCTGTGTAACCTTGAGCAAGTTGCTTTGTCTCTCTGTGACTGTTTCCCTTCCCACCCTTTACCTGTGTTCTCTGTTTAGATTATAGGCTCCTTGGAGCAAGAACAGTTTCTCCACTCTGTTTGTACGGTGCCAACCACCGTGGGGCCCTGATCTTATTTCCATGTGCAGACACTAGTGTAATGCTCTTAATGGCCTGCCAAAAAAGTAATGGAAAAGAAGTACATTCACAATCCTTCCTTCTGTAAAGCTACATCATGAAGAACGCTTTTACAAATTTATTTTTGTGGTGCTGACGCAGCTATGGTTGTGTGCTGATGCGCTGTTGCATTTTAATACCACAAATAAGCCCCACTAGAAAAAATTTAAAAAGCTGGAAATAGTATCCTAATGGATTGGAATCAGTCAGCAATTTTGTTTAAGGATAACCTCCTAGAAGTGCCTTTTTGCTGGATAGTAGTCCTGCAACTTGTAGTGGTTAGCAATAGTCATTCTGCCTTTATTTGAAAGCAAAACGGTGTTGTATAGTATCTGCTTCAGCTACTCAGTCTCATAGACTTTATGGGCAGAAGGAACCACCATGATCGTCTAGTCTGACCTGCACGTTGCAGGCCACAAAACCTGCACTAGGCCCATAACCTCTTGCTGAGTTACTGAAATCTTAATTTAAAGACTTCAAGTTACAGAGAATCCACCATCTTTTTCTCTAGAGAAGATGAAGCTATTGAATCAAAGACTGCTTAATGCATATCTGGATTTCCGTGGGGGTTATTATGGGATTGTCTTCCTGGATGAGAGGCATGATAGCATGATTGATTAGAAGCTCCTCTATTTCAGGGTAGCATGTTAAGTAGAGATGGCAGAGAAAATTATATGGTGTCTGATTTGGGATGTAAATACAGTCTTTAGGAGTGTAATAGCCATGTATAGCAGGCTTTATTAGCTCACTTAACTACTTCAGCTCTATTAGCTATACCAACGTGCCAGAAAAACCACTGTGATGTTTTGCCCTTGAATCAAAAACTTGTTAACCAGTCTTGCGTGCAGATAAGCAAAATATGTAAAAAGATTATTTAACAATGCATTCCATATCAAAGCAATTACAGTAAGGACAGCCAAAAGGGTGTTTAACTAGTAACTCAAGATTGTTGCACATTGTGCTTTTGCTTCCTTCTTCCTCATCCATGGTATATTCTGTTATTTACTGTAGAAGGTTTCTTTTAGAAAGATCAGGCAGTGATAATAAAGGGCCTCATTTAAAAAAAAAAAAGTCAGTTACTGTACAAAATAGCATCAAAGACATTAAAACTACATACTCTGCCATACTGTGTGTGCCTACAACCGGGCAGCCACAGTCGAATAATGCAAGAACTAGTCTGAAGTATGGAGGAATTTTCAGTTCAGTTTTCTGTCATGCAGGTTTTACTGGCATTGACTCCGAGTATGAAAAGCCTGAGGCGCCAGAACTAGTGCTGAAAACTGATTCCTGTGGTGTGAATGATTGCATTCAACAAGTAGTGGAACTTCTTCAAGAAAGGGTAAGGAGATATGGTGGTGTCTTCTGATATTGATTTAAATTTATCTCTAAATTTGAATTCTTTTAAAAATAAATTTTATAAAACTAAAGAGCAATAAAAACTTTTTCCACACACACACAAAAAACACTGTAAAGATTTGTCTTTAAAAACACCCTGCAGAGTCTTAAAAAGAAACGTCGTAGCAGTAAAAACATGAAAATGGAATTACACTGTAAACAAAAATGAAACTTAATCCATTTTCATTGTCCAAGCTGAGACGCGCAAAAAGTGAGGTGCTCTGATGCCTCACAACTTGTTCATCAGTAATATCATGGTAAGGTGCATATAGCAACATTTATATATAGTTGTGAACATAAACTGAAATCATGGCTGAAGAGTATCTCCCAGTTAAGTCTGGGGAGTGGTTAAACCAGTTTCTCAAAGACAAAGGGCAAGTTGATGCCCCAGCCAGGTGTCAACAAAGCTAATGAACCATTACCTACCAAGTGGCCATTATTTACAAACAAGAGGAGCAAGGACAAAGATTTGCATCTTAGCACAGAAACAGCAAGGAGATTTTTTTCTTCCTGAGGCTGGGCAGTCTCCTAGTTTCCAACTGGAAAAGCTTGTAAAAGAGGACCGGGGCAAACACCCCAAGGGATCCCCCCGCCCCTCATCTGCCTCTGGCATGGCACCTGAGAAGACAGAGGAAAACAGCCATTGGACTCTGGAGAGGTTGGGAGAGGGTGTGGGTCCTGACCTGAAGAGTTTGGTAACTAATCTTGCTGGAAGCGTTTGATAAATTTTTGCTTGAATCTAATATACTTAGGCACCAGTAAGCGTTTTATCTTGAAGTTTCATGTAACCATTTCTAACTTTTATGCCTCATTACTTCTACTCACTTAAAATCTCTGTCTTTGTAGTTAATATACTTGTTTTATCTGTTTCAGTGTGTTTAAGTTGAGTGTCTGGGTAACTATTTAAGATAATAAGCTGGTAGATTATTCCCTTAAAAGAATAATTGACTTAATACATTTGAACAGTCCAAGAGACATACATTTCGGAGAAGGGGAATCTGGGACTGAGGATGTGATGTGGTTACCCTGCAGTATAACCAAGGATGGTGAGAGCCAGAGTGTAAGTGGCAGGCGAGGCGCGCGCGCGCACGCGCGCGCACACACGCGCACGCACACACACACACTATGTGACTTACTGTGTGTGATTGACCAACGTGGGAGCTACTTCAGCAAGCCATTCTAAGGCACCCACGGTCATAGAGCAAGGGTGACACAGCCCCTCACTGGTCTGAATTTTACCGCAGTATGTCACATAACCCCTGTCATTATAACGTCTGAGCACCTCACAGTGTTTAATATATTTATCCTTGCAGCACCTCTGTAAGGTAGGGGCAGTACTATTAACTGTATTTTACAGAGTCTCTGTGTCGGATCCCCAAGTGACTGTGGCAGAGCAAGGAATTAAATCTAGGTCCCCAGAGTGTCAGGGTGGCACCCTAACCATAGGCCATTGTATCCTGAATATTCTCATACAGGGAAGTGTTACTTACCATATATACAGGAGCAGCGCCAGAGTTTCTGGCGCCCTAGGCAGAATTCGGGGGGCGGTATTTTGTGCCCTCCCCACGGGACGCGCGGGAGCTTCCGGTTCCACTCCCATCGCGCCGCCGAAGAAGGACCCTCCGCTGAAACGCCGCAGGCCACAGTGGCAGTCATTGAGCTACTCAGTTGTCTGGCGCTGTTTTCCATGGCACGTCGGCAGAAGGTCCGCCCCCTGAATCCTGGCACCCTAGGCGACCGCCTAATGGAAGCACTGGCCCTGCATATATAGGATGCTAGTAATAACTGGATCGCAGGATCTCTTGCACTTCCTGGTTGGAAAAGCCATCTTTGTTCTAAAACTTCATATTTCAAGAGACTAGCAGCATGTGAGCCCATGTAACGAGCCTCCAGTTCTTTGCTTAGTGCACTGGGTCTGCTATGCTGAATAGGATTTGGCGTTTGTCTCAATTAAACAGGTTTACCCTGCCCCTAGCTTAGGCCATACTTTCGCACTTACTAAGAAGAGTGAGAGTGAATAACTATTCAGGGAAGGGCGTGGGAGATGTTCTTGCCATTTCTCCCCTGAAGGACGAAGAGGGTAATCCATAAGGGAGGTGAGTGTTGCTGTGCCGGAGACCGTCTACACTACATCATTTACAGTGGCGCAGCAGTAGTGCTTCTGGTGAAGACCCTCTAAGCTGATGGGACAGAACTCTCCCATCGGCTTAACTCCTGCCTCCACGAGAGGCGGTAGCTATGTTGGCAGAGGAGCTTCTCCCATTCACATAGCGCTGTCTACACCAGTGTTTAGGTCAGTATAATGTACGTCACTCAGGGGTGTGGATTTTTCATATCCATGAGTGATGTAAGTTATATCGAAGTAATTTGTAGTGTAGACATAGCCTTAGTCTCAAGTGAATTATGTATGCTTTAAGAATCTATTAGGAGTGGTATTTTACCTATAATAAGCATGTGGATTTTCTTCTTTAGCAATCCATTAAGCCTGGCAGAGGAAAAGCAACAGAGGGAAGAAGGATTAAAAAATTTGATTTTGTTTAAAATAGCTATGGAGCAATCCTTATGCAAAATGTTAATATTTCTTGAATTTCAGATGATCAATTTTTTGAATGGAAACAAGCAAACTTTGATGTCTTCCTGAAATCTGTGCTAAATGCATACATAATTCTCTTGACTCCACCACCTCAACCAAGCGTCACAATCATCATTGCAGTGTTTAGTATTAAATTGTTTGTTTAAAACTTATACTGTGTATGTGTGTGTGTATGTGTACGTGCGCGCACACATACACACACACAGTGTTAAGCAGTGTTACTGTACAGTGTTAAGCAAGGAGTGTTAACTACAGTGTTAACTACAGTGTTAAGCAAGGAGTTACTGTACAGGTACAGTCCTCCACTAGGGGGCAAGGAGAGCCACAAATAGTAGAAGGAGAAGATGAGTTTCAGTGGGGAGTTTCAGACTAAGAGTTGAATTGTGGAGATATACAAAAAGATGGAAGGTAGTAGTGAAATAGCAGAAGATGTTAGTTCTTGCTGGGTTTGGTTCATATGCTCTTTGGTGATACAGCTGAAGAAATAGCATCAGTGGGATTAGGGAAGGAGAGCTGATGAGAAATTGACTCTGAAATGTGTGCATGTAGAGAGGGGAAGATACAAAATACATCTCCAGGGGCTCATACATCTCCAGGGGCTCCTGGGAGAAAAGGTGAGAGGGAGACTAGAGAATAAGGAAGTAGGGGAGAGAAGTGAGAAATCAAAGGGGGTTTTGAAGAAACCTTACTGGAAATCAGAAGAGAGGAGGGAAAGAAAGGACTTAGGACACAGATGAAATGTAGGAATTTGAGTTTCTTTTGGTTATAGTTAGTTTGGTGGCTGAAAAACCTCAAGCACCCTGTAAAGAGAGAACCTTCTCATCACTGCCCCACATATTAAAATTAAGAAACCTGAATGACAAACTAGCATATAATATGCTCTCCCTTTACCAATATTCATTCTCCTGTAATACAGGTTTAACAATCAGCAAAAAGCATAATGCTCAAACTTCTTTGTCTATGGCTGAGAGACTAATGTTCTCATTGTTAAACCAGGAGGGGAACTGGCCTGTGTGTGATGTGAACAGCTAGAAATAATGAATTGTTCTCTAAGAGTATGCCTACACTGCAATTAGACACCTGTGGCTGGCCTGTGCCAGCTGACTCAGGCTTGTAGGGCTCAAGCTAAGGGGCTATTTAATAGTGGTTTAGATGTTCCGGCTTAGGCTTCCATCCGAGATCTGGGTCCTATAGCCCAGGCTCCAGCCAGAGTCCAAACATGTACACCACAATTAAATAGTCCCTTAGCCCGAGTCTGAGTCAGGTACCATGGGCTAGCTGCAGGTTTTTAATTGTAGTGTAGACATACCTGAAGGGCGCTTAATTTTACAGCGATATTGTTGCTAGCTATTTTTCTTTTGTTTATTGTTTAGGGCTAATCATTTTCCATTCCCTTCATTTGTTTAGATACACATGGTCCCATAATCTGTTCTGAGGAAATTCTCTTAGCTGGCACACTTTCCGGGATGTGACATCCTAGATTCTGTCAGTCTTAAAACATATTGTTTGAAACACTGTCCCCTGTAGTGTTTTATACATTTCACAACAAAGAACAGCTATTAAGACAAAATCAATCAAATAAGATCCAAGCACAATCTCAGCAGTATGCCAAAAGCCTTGAATGACAAAAAAGGTATTAGCCTTTTTTTTAACCCCCCCCCCCCAAAACAAACAAACAAACAAATGCACAACAAAACAAAACAAAAAAACAAACTTATGGTAGCTGTGAGGTTCCGGATATTACAATAACTGAGAACTAAGGAAATCAAGATATGGGCAGAGTCTGACCCACAAGACCTTCAGAACTCAAAGCCTCATACTCTCCAATCCACTTGAGTGTCAAAAGCTCAGCAAGATACTTGCATCTGAGTCTCCATTAAACACAAATGTGTAAGTCAGTATACATGCCAACAGATTGCTTACTTTGTATTGGCTATAAGTAGGAAGAATTCCTCTCTTCCTATATTCAGCACTGATAAAGTGCTGTCACACACTTGAAATGAGCTCTGATTTTGCGTAGCCTGAAATAATGTTCTATAGAAATATAGCTTCAGTGTCTGAAAGACATGCATTTATGGTTGTTTATTCAACAAATGAGGAAAAGCTTCTGTCTCTAGCAACATCCTTGAGAAGGTTTAAAAAATGGCTTTGCATCTGCTATAATCTAAATTTTGGTTTTATCATATTACTGTAAAATTAGAGTGACTTCATTAAATTTACTGGTTTGGCTCCTGATCTGTAGAGTTGTAACAGAGCAGAATTTGGACCTATATCTTCTGGCTTTTTTTTGCCTTTTGGCAAAATAGTCTTGTCTT
Organism: Chelonoidis abingdonii; assembly: GCF_003597395.2. Classification (NCBI taxonomy): domain Eukaryota; kingdom Metazoa; phylum Chordata; order Testudines; family Testudinidae; genus Chelonoidis; species Chelonoidis abingdonii. The sequence continues at coordinate 32,331,666 of NC_133773.1, forward strand.
CTATGCTTTTCTGTATTTTCTCTAGTTTTGATGATACACCTCTACCTCGATATAATGCGACCTGATATAACACAAATTTGGATATAACACGGTAAAGCAGTGCTTGGGGGGGTGGGGGGGAGGACTGCACACTCTGGTGGATCACAGCAAGTTTGATATAACGCGGTTTCACCTATAACACAGTAAGATATCTTTTTGGCTCCCAAGGACAGCATTATATCGAGGTAGAGATGTAGTTAGTTAGTTTTATAATTTAGACAAGCTGTGGTGCCTAGAACCTCATTGCTGCTCATCAGCCAGTTTCTCAGTGATGTTTCTAAGAAGAAGCTATTTGTCATTAGGGTTCTTGGTCTCCCTCAAATTTCTTATTGATCATAGTTTCACCTCCTCTGGTTCAGCAATACCATGCAGGACATACACTGCCCATCCTATGAACGATAACCAGTAATCTGCAGGGATATAAAATGTATAAAATACAAGTTTAATTTGCAGTGGTGTCACTGAGTCTTGTGTTGGGAAAGGATGATATTAGGCTGCACTCAGGCAGTGACCACCTCTTTCAGCAAAATAAAGGACAACTATGTGTGGCATTCCAGGGGTTAATTTTGATTAAAGAATATGTAATTTCATTTATTTTTAGTTAGACAGTAATATAGTGCTATTAAGAAATAGTTGACAGGAGGTTTAATATTGAAATTGAAACAAAGGCCAGGGAAACCTCTGGGTGAACTCTTAGAGTTCAAATTAGTGTTGGTTCTGTTCTCATACAGTGCACTCCTTTTAGAAGAATCACATACATTCCCAGATGATTCAGTTGTTATAAGTGGTTGATTTTTACAATAGGCATTGCAAAGTGTGGATGAAATCAACTTGTTTTAGAAACCATCTTTTTTTTTTTTTTTTTATTCAATTGAGAAACATCTCATTTACCGGAAGTAACTTCTTTAGACTTTAAACATATTAAACGTGGAACAGAACCATCCAACATTCTAACTGAGCAAAATGTTGCTTTTATTATTTATTTATTTATTAATCATCACCACCACCACCAAATAATTTAGCTGGTGCTTTTATTCAAAGGAATTATTAATACTGTACAGCATGTTATAACTTTACATAAAAGGAGTTAGTAGAGCTATATACCTCTTAAGGTAAAGCTGCAAAGAGATACATTTTAAAAATTGCTCAAATAAACGGAAACAAGCATAGCATATGAATGTGCACGGCACTGACTTCTTTGCATAAATACAAATGTGAAACAACTAAACAGACTGTTTAACAGTATTGACTCATATTAATATTTATTTTGGAGTGTCCTAATCTGTCACTGTGAATGCACACTGTGGGGTAGAAAAATACAGGAAAAGGCTGATGATTACAGGATAGAACACCATGTTTAAGTTGTAGTACAAAAACAATTGCCTTGTGTCACTGTGTTTAGCCTGTGATGTTGCTGAAATACTGAACAATGTGTTCTGTTAACTTGATGTGGAACTCTAGTCACACATTAGCCATAGAAAGTCACCTGGGGTACTCATGTAGGGATAATAGATCAGTGTCCACCTTGCTGCTGGATTTATTTGGAAGAAGAAATGGTTTAACATGATAAAATGAAGTATTGTTTTGTGATAGACCAATATTAAGGTGGGTTGAAAGCTATTTTCCTTCATGCTGAGGTCCACAGATTCATTACAATGGTACTACAGCCTGGGGGCAGAACCAGACCTGTCAGTTACTGGCAACAGGAGAATGTCCCACTTTCTGAAATAACCTCCCATTTTATCTGTGTCTGCAGCAGCCGATGGCTTAGCAAGACCTTATTGCAGAGCGTTATTGAGGACCATTCCAAACTTCATTTCCAATTTTCAAACTAACATTTCAGGTCAATATATCCAGGGCTTTGTCCGAGGCTACACTAGGTTCTTGAAGAGATTGTCCCCTTAATTCCCCTTTCCTTTCTGCCCACCATTTCTTTTCTCCATTGTATGAGGCCGGAAAATTCCTGTGTGTGAAGTCAAAACTTAACCTGGTATCTGTAATAAAGATAAATGTGGCTATTTTCCATGGTGGTCAGGGACTTGATATCTTCTATCTGGGTGGGAAGGGAGATTTTTACCTTCTCATTATACAGTCCCTTTGTAGACAGCTAAGTCCAGGCAGGCATTCTTTCAGTCCTTTCATTTGAGCATAAAATCGCAGGTGGCATCAGTTTAACGAAAAAAATTAATAACTGTCCTCTGACAATATGTGCCTTAACGTGGTTTCACAAGCAGCGTGAACATGGGCGGACTGTATTGCAGGTATGGTCTCTCTCTCTCTCTCTCTCTCATCCTAAAAGTCACATAGTCAAAGGGCTTCTGTCTTGCTGGTTGTAGGGAATGGGATTCAGATCTATTTTAGGCAGATGTATGGAGCTTTGGTCCGTGAAGTCAGGTGCTCAGACAATCAGTTCTGAGTTATCTTGGTGCCATGCAATAGGAAGCTTTATGGAGAGCTGAGGTTATTAAGTTATTAGAAAAGTCTGCTTAAAATCCTGACCCCTGCCAGTTCTAGAAAGAGATTTTTTGAAGTAGTCTGAAGTACAACAGGAGAAAATACCTCTGCACGTGGTTGCTAGATCAGGTTGCTAGATCAGGGTCAGAAGTTGCTCTCTTTTGCCTCAGCTCTATCTACAGATCTTTTAACTCACCCTAGCTGGAGTTAGACCCTCACTTAGTGCCGGCTCTCTCCGTTTGGGAGAAAAAGGACTACCTATAGCTTTGGTCATCTGAGGTCCCTGGACGCTGTCTTGAGTGCTACGGTGCAGAGCTGTGAAAGAACTTCAGGAGCAGTGTTGGCCTATTCCTAGTCTCAACAGCCCACCAGAAGGCCACAACACAAATGAAGGCATCCATCATTTACTTCAAATTGGAGCATTGTGATTTGCTTCCCATCCTATTTCTAGGCTCAGAACCAGGGACAAGCAGAGTAGGACACTGAAACATCTAAAATTCATAATGAAGGCTTACCTTTAAAGCATTCCCATTTTTTCTGTCCTCAGACAATTCTATTTTGCAGCTGGATGACTGCCTCTTTTTTTTCTCACAACTTAGATCATTTACTGTTTGATCTTGTGTGTGTTCCCTGTGTCTCAAGTCTCCCCACTGCCTGATGGAGAGGGAGCGTTTGAACTTGTCTCCCACCAATCGGGAGAGTGCCCTAAAACTGAGCTATGGGGTATTCTGCTGTGGGTCTCTTGCTCTCCCCTGTTAAAGCTGTTCTACGTTGGTTAGTTAATTAGCCATTTGGAGCAGGACAGCTGGACCTCACCTCTCAGGAGAGCATCCTAACCACGAGGCTGTCGTCTTGCACTCACACTGTCCTGAGAAGTGGGAGACACCTGTTCAAACCCTCTCTCATTACAGCCAAGGGAGGCACTGAAGCTGGATGTCTCACCTTCTGAGTGAGTGCTCTAAGTAATAAAGGAGGCATCACCACCACCTCCTCTGGCATTTCTTGCAAAAAACTGCTTACGTGCCTAACTCCAGGAGGGACCTGGATCCAACTTGTGGATCCCAAGCAGAGGGAGGCACCTACCTACAACTTGGACTCAGGTGCCTAACTCCCAGAAAAGGGCAGATCTTCAGACACACCCCTTTCCTTGGCATCTGCTACAGGCTACCTTAGGTGTCTCCCTGCCTAGTGCGCTGGCTTTTGTGGTTCCCATTCTTAGGTGCCTGTCTGTACCCGTTCATTGTATAGGGAGCCTAGGGTTAAACACTATGCCCAGTCTGTTCAGGCCTTTTCTTCAGGGCACCCTTTATTCGTTGCATTGATAACTTTCAGCAAACCACAAAATAAAACAGTTCAACAAAGTCATGCAGCTACCTTTCCTTTTGCCAGAGCTTCCGTGTTCCTGGCAACTCTTCCCCTGTCTTCCTGTCACAGGGGTTAATCTGCATCTTGCTCATGAAACTGAGCAATTTCAGTCTTTACCTGATATACATCTGATTCCTATAATCACCTAACCCCCTAGAAGCAGATTTTTTGAAGGAATCTACCCAGTTCAGCCCAGCATCCACCTGCTGGAACACAATGATTAATTGAGGTCTCTGAGCACTGCACCTTCCATGGATAACAGACTTGTTCTGATCACGATAGTCGATGTGTCTGAAAGAGTTTTCTGCACTGCTATTATGAAGGGGATTCTTCAGTTCTGGGCAGAGCAAACTTTCCTGTCTGTGTGCACTGCGAACTATGGGGGATATGAACACCAAGAAGCCAGATTAGCAGGGTTGCTGCTGCACCCAGATATATATCTTATCTTAAAATCAGTTTGGTGAACTGATAGATCTCATTGCATTTGGAAACAGTAGACAACGGGCCTGTGGCTGCTATCTGTGTGTTTGGATCTTTGGATGTCTCTATCTTATTAGAAGTCTGCTATTGGAAGACCATCCTCTATCTGGGACCAGGCAGGTTTTTAATGAATTCTTGGTTGAAATGATTATTGCTCTCATGGAGCCCCAAAGAGATATTAACAAATAGAACTTATTCTACTGGCTGGTGCAAAATTTACTGGCTAGTATGTGTTAAACCAGTGAAACATAGTTGTTTGCAACTTTGTTATAATCATGTTAGTCCTAGGATAAGAGATAGACAAGGTAGGTGAGGCAATATCTTTTATTAGACCTACTGAAGAGGAGCTTTTTGCAGCTTGAAAGCGTGTATCTTCCACCAACACAAGTTGGTTCAATACAAGATATTACATTGTCATGAGTGGGCATTGCCCAGGAGGGCTTTCTTTAGAAAGAAAATAGGAACCTGAAAGCCAGTCCTTATGTGCAGAAAGCCCTTAGTGAGGTCTGTAGGAGTACTTTGCTGGAACTGAAGGATAAGGCTCTCTGTTTCTCACATGGCTCCTGGAAAATACACAGTTGTAAATATGCATAAACATATACAGAAATTCTGTATTATCTGTGCTATATTTTTGATTTGTACCTGTCTGTTTAATGGAACAGAAATAGAATCTGTTATATGAAGCACAGAATGTTCTGGAGCTAGTGATCTAATGTCTATACCTTGATATTCAAAAATAAGAGTAAAGGACACTCTGGAGGTCCCCCTGTGTCATAAAATTGAATTATTACAGGCCCACACACATCTTTCAATATTCTTTTATTGAGAAACTTAGGCCATTTCAAGCATAGGAGCCTAATATTTTCTATATCAACATAAAGCATGCATATATAATCTTGAATCCCCTGCATTTTCATCATTTTAATATAAGTTAGGGAAGCAATAGAATGCATTTGACACACAATTGATTATACCCATTTTTTAGTAAATTTTGAATAATTATTTTATGTAAAACCTTCTTTCCTGTCTCGTACTCTCCCCCAAATGTCCCCGGTAGCCAATTGTATTCCTAGGCAGTCCCCCATTGAATCCTTTAGACCTTTTCTTAGCTAACTATCTGTCACAGAGGATGATTGGGTAGGACATCTTTGAAGTCATAAGAAAAAATGCTGAGTATAAGGTAACTTAACTGAGTTATAGATTTCTTACGGTGTGGGAAGGACTTACTGGATAAAATGTAATGCATAGGAAGAAATCTACTGAGCAGCTTTTTTCTAAATCTTCGGTGTGTGCCAGCACTGCATATTTTGGGATATCAAAAGAATAAGCTAATGGAGAAAAGTTCATTGTTGTTGTTACCTTGAGGAGATTTGTAAGTGTGTAAGAATAAGATTGGCAGTCAATTTCAGTAGTAAGAGGGGGAGAGAATGACTTAACACAATGGTCATAATGAAATACATTGTTTTGCATCATAAGAATGACAGCTGTATTTTGACACAAATGAGTGGAAAAACACCGGTGAATTGGTTTAAAGAGACTTCTATCTAATTCCTAAAATATATGATTATTTTTATACTTCTAAATTGAAGATTTGAACACACAACACATTGTAACTATGTTCCACACCAATGTGGGCAGAGAAAAGCCTGCATCATCATAAAAAGTGCTCGTAATATTAAGTATGATGAAGAATTTCTATATACATTAAACTTCACTAATCTTTACACCATATAGTCAACACACAAAGTGGATGTCTTCCCATATCTCTTTGCAGAATTGAACAGCACATATGGTATTTAAGTTGCATAAGTTTTCTTTATCTTTACCAAATATACTACTGTGTGTTGATGGCGTATGCTATGTGGTATAAAAATAAAACAAACCTGTAGTTGATCAAATGAATAAAATACAGGTATCATTGGTTTGAGTTAGTTAATTTGCTGATTTACAAACTTGCACTGAATCTCCCAGTCACTAATGAGGTTCTGCTGTGGTTTCTATTTTATCCAATGCTACATTCTCTCAATGTATGTCATGTTGTCTATAACTTCTAGAAACAAGGATCGGGGAGGACTGATTTTGCTAATAAAGAAAAGGTATAGGAGTGAAACTTCCCCTCTGCCCTGCTTCCTCTTAAGTTGCTTTGTTTTACAGACTTTGGGGTAACTTTGAAAACATAGGTGCCTGATTTGAACCCAGAGTGTATTTAAACAAATAATTACATCTTTAAAACCATTTGTGCATGCATAAAATATACATACATATGCATGTATTGTGGTTTTAACTATGTTTGCAGCTTTGGCCTAAAATATATTTACTGTAAGTCTAAACATTATTTTCACATGAAAGCACAGTGTATTTAAAATGTTGATCCATAATTGGAGCGGGCTCTAAGTGCACTTGTTTTCACCAAGGCTATTTAAAGCAGAAAATATCATCAGTGTCATGTACCCAGTTTGCTACCCGTTGGCCACCAAGACATTTAAAATTCCCAATGAACACTGATGTCTTTTTAATACTGTAAAATACTTGTGACTAATATGAATATACAGTGGTCACCATTAAGATCTTGACAGTCTGAGACTGTACTTGGACTACTGCAGCAAATGGTATTCTAAGCTGAAAGTATCAAAACTTTAATGATGATTGCAGTACAGCAAGTGTCTGTTCTACTTCATTTTTAATTTCTGTTTTTTCTGGGCTTAACTCCATGTTAGTTGAATAAATGGTGTTACAAGTGACTATCAATTAGTGTAAATTAGCTGAAAACTGACTGTTCCTTCCTCTAATAGTGTGTATTTTCGGCTACTATCCGATGTGCTTAATAGCTTTTTAAATACAATATGTATTCTCTTGAAATGCCTAGTTTTTATTTTTGTATTGATTTTGCATGTAATTGGCATATAATTATATAAATGTACCAAAAAAAAAAGAGAAATGCTTATAAGCATTGAGGGATGTTCAGTGCAACTTCATCAACCTAAAGTGGTCACTAGATGGCCTGCTAGCATAGTCTTTTTACTGAAATTTCGTATAGTTTGAAGACATATGGATTCTTCTTGCTGCTGTTTTTAATCTAAAGTGATGTTTTAAATACTGTTTTTATATCTACCAGGAACACTAGATTTACTAATGCTATAAGTTATTTAAATGTCTGTCTCTTTGTGAAATGGTTTAAGGTTCCAAAGTGAGTTTTACACTGCCCATAAAAAACAGGTTTCACAAACGAATTTTAACGTGCTGTCAAATATATCATTGAGTAGTGTTCACCTCCTTGGATGGGGGAGTGTATGTGTAATATACACATTATACAGTTCAGATAGTCATATTTTATGTCAATTAAAATCTGTAAGTTTAACTTTCAAAGGGAAATTTGGTGCAGAAAATGGGGGGGGGGGGAATGTCATAATGTTATGTGAGAGCACAATGTTTTATTAACAATATACTAAAATGCTTTTACATTTAAGGAAAAGAGTCCTTCACCTCTCTTTGATGCTTATGGAGCAAACTTAAAGTTGTGCTTTTTTTCTTTTGTTTCTTGATTTTTTTTATTTATTTTTTATTTATTTTTTTTTGGTGGAGGGGAGGGAGCAATGGTTTGATTCTATCACTAGTTGAAGCTATAAATTTTCTCATAGCCATGTGATGGAAGTTAAAATAAAAACAGAGGCTAAGCATTAAGATGTATGAAAGGTGACCAAATAAACATTGCAAAATTTTATTTTTAAAAATGAGAGATCTGGCAGCAATAATAGATACATATCACTGACATATTCTTAGACGGATCTTATGTAACTTTTTCCATTAATTATGAATGTAATTGATTCTGTATTTTCTCATATTCATAATTATTAAAATTGAATATCTTCATTTTTGTTTTGCATTCTGCCTCTGTAGTAGATCAACTTTTAAAAAAATATTTTTACTAAAATCTTTATGGTAGAAAAATGTACGGATTTTGAAAAGCTGCACTGTGGAGTTAAGATTTTTCTTAAAAATAAAAAATGTAATATTTAATTTTTTTCATGTGTACAAACACATCAGGCTTGTAACAGAATAACTGCTAGACTGTTCCCATGAAGAAATTATCATCACTTCTAATCTTGTTTAGAAACTGTAAAGATAAGCAGATAGATCCTGGAAATTTCTTAGGTACTATCTTGCTCAACTGGAACTGTCTAGAAATTGTATTTTCTTTGTGTTAGGGATAAATAAATTGAATTCTTCCCGAAATACTTAAGGGAACATACTGACAGCCTAAATATTATTAATGATACACTTTTTGCTCTTTTCCTAGTGGACTATGCATCTCTGCAGCTTTTACCTCTAGAATCCTCCCTGTTGCTTGGCTCGCAGCATTCTTATGAGAAGGTCTAGATGATGGTCTCTTGGGTTCTGCTTGCCAGTATCGCTCTCAAATTGAATAACTATGTAGAGCTCTTTGAGAACCCTCCTTCAGTTTTGCCTGGAAGCATAGATCACTACTGCTATGTTCCTGGGTTAGTCAATGACTCCTGGTTTAGCAAGATTGTCTAAAATGGTTCTTTATGTGAAAGTGGAAGATAACACAGTATTTCTAATGTCAACATATGCCTTTTGAATCTTATATACCTCAGCATTTTATATTGCTGACCATCAGAAGATGACTGAATGCCAGGTGAGAGATTTGATCATGGGCCTGATATGCTCACAGTGGCCTAAGCCATGGGGAAGGTTAGCAGATGCTTTCTCGAAAATCTAAAGTTTGTGCATAGGCTTCACATTCAGCTGTAATCTAGCCTAGATGTGACAAATTCATGGACCCTTGTGACCAGATTATGTGACCCGGGCAGAAGGGATGAAGTTTCCTAGTGAGCTGGAGGTGAAAGACGACATTTTTTAGAAACTGATGTTTCCTCTTCATTCAAGCTTACTGAGGGGTCAGAAAGTATCCTGAGGCTTTCTACCACATTGATGAATGGTGGCTGTGTACCTTCAGTGGAATGTGGAGACAGTATCTTAGAGTATTTTTTAGGACTTCTTGAGCTTTGGCATGTGTGATGGGGCCAAACTCAATCAGGTGCAGTGGAATGGATAATATCTGGTCAGTGCTGAAATCTTCTTTCTCAGGTAGCCCCATATATATTCAGTTGACCTTGTCAGCAAAGTATGCAGACTGCTCTTCACATCAGTTGATGCTTGAGTCTGGTGTATAGGTTGTGCAGTCTGGGTTGAGAAGATGGTTTACTGTGCAAAATAGCTCTCATAGCCATGAGTCTGCTGTGTTGTTTGTGGAGGAGTAGAATGCTCATTTTTCCTTCTTTCCTGCAGTGGAATGTATTGTGCAAATCTTAATGAACAACTAATCAAACCAACTGCTTTTGTGCCATGTACATTTGTTGGAGCTTTCTTTTCACATAAACTAGTTCTAAGAGATGGCATTTTTTTCACTCTTGTCTATGGAGATTTATTAGTTACTTGTCTAATAATTGGCCAGCGAGTCCTCTCCCCCCCCCCCCAACTACAGGTGCTTTATCACTTCCCACCTTGATTTCTGCAAATGATACCCATTATCTGTCATGCTCTCTACTCAAATGATGCCAGTTGCAGAAAACATTCCTTTTTGCAACACTGAGAACAAACTTTCAGTGAATTGCAGAAGCACCAATCTGTATATTAGTTGCAGGAAATGGAAGAATTTAGGAATAGATTTATATTCATGTTATGCTTTTGCAAATGATTTATTTTAATGGTGTCTGGACCAGTTTTCTTTTTCCTGCATCAAAAACAAAGCACAATTAAAATGTTTGCAAAAACGAACATCATAATCTAAAAATTACAGTAGCTGACTGACAAATGTTTCACTGACTTTAGTTACTAATACGGGTGGAACACTTGGTTGGATTCTGAAACTAGCCATCACTGGAGAAGAATTAATTTTCTGGTGAAATTATATGGTATTCCTCCTTTCCCCTGCTTCAAATATTTATCATTCTTCTCTAAGATGGTGAATGGACACTTGTGTGTGTCCTGTACATCTCATGGAATCTGTTATACAATACAGTATACGTTTTTAAAATAGACAGACATGGAATAGACATTTAATTTTTATTTTAGACTTTAAATGATGTAGATTTGGATTTTGGGTTATAGCAGAAGTCTATCATAATACTTTTATTGTTGCTATCTGACTCCCATGTCATACATCTTGAACTTGAGAGGTTAAGGGCTAGAGACACACTGAGGATGACAATAGTATACCAAGAAACAGAAGAGGAAGCTTGAAATTTCTTCATCTGTGCAGTTTTCTCTTGTCAAGACTTTACTTCAAATCTGATCCTACAAACACTTATTTACATGTGTAACTTTATGCATAGAGTGTTTGTTTCCATTAAACTCAGTAAAACTTCTTGCGTGAAACTACTCATGTTAGTGTTTGGATTGGTGCACTTGTATTATCCCAGTATTTACATTTAATATTTAAATTTGTGCCAGTAATCAAATTTGCTTAAGAAGCATACTTTGCACCTGCTTTGTTAAGCTTGCTAAAGTCTCCTGTGCAATTAATTGCTTAAATTCCAAAATGAATGTTCTCTTTCTGCATAAGTAAATAAAGTTTAAAAAAAAATATTATATGCCCTGACACTAGCTAATTTGGTAAATGACAAATACAGTACTAATGAAAAATTGTATTCAGTTCAGTGATAAATAGTTACTATTTAATTATAAGAGTTCAGAAAAAGGTTTCTTATCAGGGCACTTCACCTCTGGAAAAATTAATACTTCTAGCCAACAACTTAGCTAGCAATATATCAAAATTTTAGAATACATTTGGTTTTCAACTGAATAAAAATGATTTAAGATGTATACTGCTCAGTAGAGAGATTCTGCAACAATAAAATATTACCTTGACCATATGTTCAGCAGCTGAAAAGCATTTTGAGTGAGTACTGAATTATGATTTCTTCTTTTTTTTTTTTTTTTTTTTTTATGGTAGGACATATGTACCGTGGGATGCCTCTTATGAGAGGTGAAAAAGGTAGTATGTGCAGAAAACAAGGCTCAATTAGCCAAGTGATGCAGGACTTGCTACTCTGAATAAATAAGGTAGAGGAATAATGGTATTGTCTGTTATCGTGATTTGATTCTGAGCTGAAGCCGAGCCTAATCTGTATTCGGCGGTTTGCATAGTACCTAAACTAGTTCAAACTGTACTTTTTAAAGATAGCTAACATTTGCTTTTCTGTTCTTTCAGTATCTTTGAGTCTCCAATGACCTCACAACTAATTTGTTGATTTAAATAAATTTTAGGTTAATTCCCCCTTAACATCTCTATTTACACAATGAGTCAGATGGTCTGATGATATATTTGTTTTCTAGTTTCCCTGAGCACAGCAGTCTCCTGCCTGCCTTTTATTGAGTAGCTTTTTGTATAAGGTCTTATTATTTTACAAATGTCCAGGCTTTTTATTTTTTCTTAAAACAGGTTACTATAGAGCAGCAAGAATCTGTTGGCACCTTATGACTACAGACGTTGGAGCATCTGAGCTTTCGTGGGTGAATCACAACTTCTCAGATGTAAGTGGGTATTCACCCATGAAAGCTCATGCTCCAAAACGTCTGTTAGTCTATAAGGTGCCACAGGATTCTTTGCTGCTTTTACAGATCCAAACTAACATGGCTACCCCTCTGATTCTTGACATTATAGAAGGTGACTCTTAGTAATTTCATCCTTTTCTTTTTATTAACGGAGTTAGATTATTTTTTCCTGTCACTTATTTTTCTTTTATGCCTTTGGCTATCATGACCTCATGCTGCTTTTTCACTCCTCTTGGCTTCCCTGCTGGATGCCTTAACCTACTCTGTTCTTATTTGATTAATTTACTGCTCTTCCAGTTCAGATTTGAGCTATTCTTTTGAAAACACAGACTGGCTGGTTTTTGTTCCTTGTATTCTTTTTTCAGAGGAATCGGGCCATGAGCCAGCAAAGCACTTAAACACAGACTTAACTATAAGCATATGAGTTTTCCTATTAACTTTTTAATGAGGTCACTAGTGCTTAAGCATATGCTTAACTTTAGGTGCTTTGTGGGATCAAGATCTCAATCTGTTTTGGAAGGATGTCTTAAGATTTCCAGTCATTTTTTCCACACCTGTGGATTTTAACGCTTCCCCTCACTGTAGTTTACTAGATTCCTTGCTCTGCTGCCTTCTGTGAAGTAATCTGTTGCTTTTCTGAATTAAAGTAGCTTATTGGTCACTAGTATCAAGCTACCTTAGTCTCTTATTGTAAATTGCTTCCTCTCTATTGGTAAGAAATAGATCTATCTAGAAAAATAATTCCCTCCTCCTATTTTTTTTTTTTTTTGTTACTAAGTACCAAACAAGTATACAGCACAAGCTGGGGGAGAAATCTGCATCTTAATTGTCTCAACATGAGGTAAACAAAGTAGTAAATATCAGTCATGTACTTGTATTACATACGCTCTTGCACAATGGACCTGTACAAGCTCAGCAAGCTCTTCGTTGTGAAAAGCTCTTGACTCAGTCTCATTTATGTATATATAGAAATAATAAAACGATTGTGATACATCTCACTGTGTGGCCTTTACTAAGTGTTAAGGGAGGAAATTCCCTGTAAACTGCAATTCATTTATTTCTAGCATAGCATGGGAAATTCAGCTAATGATATGCTGGAAATATGAAAAGTAGCTCATATTTATAAATTGTGAGGAGGAAAAAGCCTTTTTTTTCTGAATGAAGAGACTTTGAGCTCTATGCTACTGATGATTAATGCTCTCTGGTAAAAGCCAAGCTGTACTTACACACACATTAGTTTTAGTATGGAGGATATATCTGTATTCTGAAAAAAATTCTCAAAGGTTACTTGGCTCAGTGCATGGAGTTCACTGGTGTTAGCATGTGTGTGTCTGTCTCTTTACCAGGTGGATATGCAATGGGTACAAGTACTGGCAGAGGGTTGGGCAACACCACTTAATGGCTTTATGAGAGAGAGAGAATACTTGCAGTGCCTTCATTTTGACTGTCTTCTGGATGGTAAGGCATTTCAGTTTAAAAATACCTTTTAAAACAAATTGAAGTACCCAGCTCTGTAGCTTTTTTGTGGCACATTAATTTGTCATGGGAGAGAACTGCATTAGATGTGTGTATCCTCTCCTGAGGACAGAGAATCAGAACTTGCAAATGTTTAAACTTAATATGAAATAATATCTTGCTTTTAGCTCCTGCCTTCTTGTGACTGGATTCGTTTTATAAATGGTAATCCTTCCACAATTAATAATTATCTTCAGCAATATATATGTTTTTCAAACTTTCCTATTCACTTTTGAAAAACTTTGTCCTTCTCCAGTCTTGTTAATTTTCGGCATTGAGGATTACTGGTAAATAACTGTTAGTAACTCTAGACCAAGATTGTCTAAAGACATGTTCAGTGGCTGTGATGGAGTGAAGGGAGTGCAAAATGATTCTCTGCTGAGGCTTGGAGCCATGGCAGACAAAACCAAGAAGAAGGTTCATGCCCCTTCTGGTCCTCTTTGAAGCTCTGCTTGATTCCAGCCCTGTCTGATTTTGCTTTTGCCTCTTACAGCTTTGCTTTGCTACAGAAATGACTCCCGTCTCACCATTTCCTGCTGCTATTCTTTGTCTGCCATGCTGCCTCCAACACTTGTTACTCCTGTCTTATCCCAATGTTCCAGATACCTATTCTCTCTTCATACAGTACCTCTTTAAATCCCCTTATTTCTTTTACAAATCTCTCAAATGCTAACCTGTATAATAAAATGCCATCATTATTTCATACTCTTCATTTGCACCACCCTCTGAGACTTCTCTTTTCAGACCATTCAATTTCTTTGTCTCTCTGCCCTGTAAAGCTCATTCATATAGAGACTTCAGCATCTTATACATGACTGAATGTACTGTTGTTTAACAAAATAGACATCCTTTTGTAGTGGAACTATAAATGCAGATAAAAAGTTTAGTGAAAAGAGTTTTAAAATGGGTCGAGTATTTTAAGATTCTTTGGAAAAATATCTGGTTACTGTTTTTGAAACAGAATGTATCTCTGTCTGTGCATAGCTGCCTTGCAATTCTATTGTTTTGGTGGTTGTATCTGTAAATGCAACAGCTTTCAGTATTACCTCTGTTTCTTCCTTTGATTCTTATTTAGGTCAGACACATGGAGAGAGTAGTACTGTAGGGAACATGTGAGAAGAAAGATGTTGGGGTGAGGGGTAGAAACAGCTGCACCCCTGTCAGTACACCTACAATCTATCCTTTGATCACAGATTTTTCAACATTTCAGAGGCATGTCGTTTCACAGATGGCCATTTGAAGGCAGGTCCTTCAGTGAGGTAGAAAAGAAACTTCAATTTTCAGATTGAAGGTAGAGGAAATGTGGTGCCTAAGGAGGTGATAGCAGCCATTTGGTAGTGTTAGTTTGGTGGTATTCATTTTGAAACATGCTTTTGTCCCAAATCACTTCTTCTGTTCACCTGTTCTGTTCCTTACGTGTTTTTCTATGTGTATTACCAGTTAATTACAAGCTAAAATTATTTTGAACAAATAACAAAATGCATTCCCCTGTTTTCCCCATTCTTTGTGCGAATAAAGTTTGCTTCAGCACAATGCAGTTTCAAAGTACATAGCCCCCAATTTTTTCCTTTGCGGCTTTAGTTTGCAGCCCTAGACTTGCTGTCACAGTTATAGAGTAAATTGTGCTTTAGACCCCTTTACAGTTCCTCTTGAGTATACACCCCAGGCAACAGGCTATGCTGCCTTCACCTCTCTAGGTGGAACCCCATGGTTCAATCACTGCTACACTAGATCTCAGGGTTGCAGCCCGCACTGGTCCTGAACAATATTAATATGACAGGCCCCAATTGTGTTGAACACCTGCATGAAACTTCTGTCTGGGAAGCATAATTTATTCACCTAAAGATACATAACATTCAGAGATGTGAGTTAAAACAACAAAACACCTACATATCTGAATCTTACCTAAACTTTGTCCTTTCCTTGAAAGTTCTGGGAAGATTCATTCAGCCTAGGTACCCTGACTTCCAGGCTGGAAGAGACACACTGCATTCTTTTTCTCTGGGCGTGGCTACATTAGAAATTTCAAAGCGCTGCCCCGGCAGCGCTGTGGGAGCGCTGTTGCAGCAGCGCTTTGAAGTGTGAGTGTAGTCAGAGCCGCAGCGCTGGGAGAGAGCTCTCCCAGCACTGCTTGTAAACCACATCCTTTACGGGTATAACGTGCAGCGCTGCCCTGATTACACTGACACTTTACAGCACTGCATCTTGCAGCGCTTAGGGGGGTGTTTTTTCACACCCCTGAGCATGAAAGTTGCAGCGCTGTAAAGTGCCAATGTAGCCAAGCCCTCTGTCTCTCCCACTTCATCTCTTCTGCTGCTTCCCACTCCTCCCCATTCTTCCTTCTCTAGGGAGGGTTTTTTAACTGATGTTCATTTTGATCTCTAGGCTCTGGCTTTGGCAAAACTGCTTTGTAACTTAGCTGGTGCCTGGAAGCAACATCTTTCCAATTAATGGCTTAGCCACTGTTATCTTAACTTCCTTGAAGTTGTTTAGCCAAGTGGTGGTGTTTCTATTGTTATTTCACTTTCTGTTTGCTATTGTTAACAGCTCCTTTGATTTAATTCTGTGTAATCAGACTGAATAATATCAAGCAGGTTAACCGAGGTATATATTCTAGTCAACACAATACAGATATCTCCCTCATTCTCCATACTTGCACACCTGAGGTTTTAATAAAGTTCATGCAACCTGAAATCAGCTGTCTTTAAAGGGACTCTTAAAAAACAAGGAGGTGGGGGAAATATTTTTTTCCCCATATACTGCACATGCCTGAGTCCCCTCTGCCACATTTGTGGTTTTTACACTCACAACTTCCAATTAAAAAAATTCTCTCTCCCATTGCTGAGTGAAGGGCCGAAACTATGGAGTGAAACTGATTCTGCTCAAAGTGCATTCCAATGCACAAAGTGAACTGCATGTGAGACTCTTAGGTTGATAAGTTTAACATCAAAGTAACTGTGTTAATTATGTTACAAGTTTTTTTGTCGGGCTGATGATTATTTTTACATTGTCGTTTGAAAAATAGGGAAAAGTGCAAAAATCAGTTTAAATTTTCAGAAATGACCCATGATCTGGGTGCCTCAGTTTTTGAGGATCTGACTGGGGCCTTATTTTTTCCAATGGGTGGGTGTCTAAAATCAGGTCCTTTTTTAAGAGGTGTCTAGTTGAACACCAACTCTGCCTTAATTTTCTCACCTATGTCATAAGGCTACTTAACTTCCAGGGTGTTTGTATGCATTTATTAATGCAATTTTACAAAACTGTAGTAAACCAGGGTTAGCAATTTGACTGTCAAGTGAAATATTAATTATGTAACTTTTTTTTTTTTTCTTCAATGAAACCTTAGTGGTGGGCAAGTAGACTCTGGCTGATAAAAAGTTTGACACTTTGCAACACTAAATGTTTTTCTTCAGTACAACTAAGTGCTTGATAAGTGCTGCTTTATCCTTCAATTGCTTTGGAAAACAAAGAATCTGGATACTGAGGCCATGGCTACATAGGCGCTTTACAGCGCTGCAACTTTCTCACTCAGGGGTGTGAAAAAAACACCCCCCTGAGCGCTGCAAGATACAGTGCTGTAAAGCACCAGTGTAAACAAGCTAATCCCCATGAGGAGGTGGAGTACCTGCAGTACTGGGAGAGCTCTCTCCCAGCGCTGGCACTGCGAGTACACTCACACTTCAGAGTTTCTCATTCTTATGGTAAATGTGACCATTAAGACTTCAAGCTTTTGCAGTTAATTTACAATAACCTAGTCCACTAGTCTCTCATAACCTAACTCCCTTATTGTTGTTAAGAAAAATAAGACTTCCAGCATGTTGTAATGAAGTAAATCTTTAAAAATTAAGAGCACATGTAGCTTTAGAATTGTCATGCTGTGGGCTAGTTTTGTGGGAAGTTGACAGTTGATAAGATTGCAACTAAACAAACATATGCTAAATGTCTGACCAACTCAGTTGTTAATCTGTTTTGAAACACATTTTCTGACTGAACTACTTGAACCCATATGTTGGTTCTCTAAATATTATAGTAGTAAAACTTAACTTTTGAATTAATTGAATAATGTACACTAGGTGTTTTGATGTTTTTGACCACCTTCCATCACATTGAACTTTCCCAAGCATCTGACGTACAACAAACAAAAATGTTAGTGGAAACCAGAGGTTAAAATGCAGATTTGTGCCAAAGTGATTTTTAGATGATCTTCTGATTTAAAAGGCAACATTGAACAAGAAGCAAAGAGCCACCTTTTACTCTCTGAATGTCAGTTCTGGAACCATATATCCTAGTATGTGAGACTCTTCCAGCAACCATATAACATGGACTATCTTTAGACTCCAAGTATTTGTGTCTAGCGTCAATCTTTTGACAGACAGTTCTGTTTGTGTAGATTAGAAGGTTTTGGTACCGTTTTTATTAGTGCACATGTTGATTGTGTCACAACCAATTTTTAAACATGCTGGTTCTTTCTCTAAGACTTGGTGCCTAGATTACTTTGTAGCAACCTTGTATCTCATAGAGGAGCACAATCTCAAGTTTTTTATTCTAAAATTTGCCCGTTTAGCACCAGTTAAGTGTAATTACTTGAACCGTGTGTCATGGAATGTGTAGCCTGTATTATAACTTGTTAGAAAGAGAAGATTGGGTTTGTATATGCCTTTTGGTAACCATTTGTTAAGTGTGTATTCTTTATCCTACAGGAGGAGTGATTAACCTGTCCGTACCTATAGTGCTGACAGCTAGCCAGGAAGATAAAGAGAGACTGGATGGATGTACAGCTCTTGCATTGGTGTATGAGGGGCGTCGTGTGGCCATTCTTCGTAACCCAGAGTTTTATGAACACAGGAAAGAGGAACGCTGCGCCAGACAGTGGGGAACAATATGCAAGGAACATCCCTATATCAAGGTTGTTTGAAAGCTGTGTTATCTAGCTTTAATTAAGGCTATCCTGTTTGTAGGGTTATAGTTGCAAGTGGAGTAGAATTGACACCAGGAACTGTTTACCTTGACCCAAAATTCTTTGCTCTTCTGTTTACATTTTAGACAAAAGTACAACTTTTTCTGTTTGATGCAGCTGATCTCTTTTGCATACTCTTCACTTGTTAGTGTGGCATTCTAACATCAATGGACGACCTGCATGTGAAACGTATAGAATGTGACATAGAATCGGCAATAGATCAGAGAAGAGAGCTTTCTCCTTGGGTACACTTAGGAAATGCAACCTTCTATTCAAGGTGGGCCCAGATGGGTCATCAAAACTACTCAAGCAGCAGATGAACATGGTGCATATGGAGTGTATCTACTATACTTTCTGAATATATAGTGGATGGTTTGAAAGTATTGAAACATTGTCTCCCCTCCCATAGCGATAATTATTTTTCCTGTTTCCTTGCCCTCTGCCTACCACAATGCATGTTCTGATCATTGAGTAGTCTTCATGACTGTGTTTTAAGGTTTGTAAGCTGTGTAAGGTTTGTAACACACATGCCTGTGTGTTAGGGTTTGTAAGCTCTGTGTGGATACTGTGTTAACGATTACCTGGGTTATCCCTAATGGAGATTTTTTTGAATAGTCTTGTTGGCATGCTAATGACTGAAAACCAGCTTATTTTTTAAAAAACTCAGACTAACTGTGAGTTTGTCTTAAAGGAAAAGTTATTGATCTGTTTAAAAAAATCTATACAACTAATACTTACACAAATTTGAAAACTGCACACTGCCCTACTTTACTTTAGCTTTTTTAATAACATAGCGCCGTTGGACATTCTTGCGGGAGTATGACTATATCTGGAATATTGCATATTTAGCTGCAGCTAAAATTATTTCAATGATCATGCATTCCGTCCTGTACAATGACAGGTCCTGTGGATATGACCGATGGATGGTGAGATTGCAAGTTCAGTGAAAGCTGACAATTATATCGGTTAAAGAAATCCAAGACAATGGAATGCATACAACAGGTGAATGCCACCTTATAGTATGCCACCAATCGCAATATGACGTGGTTAAGATTGGTGTGGAAAATGTGGGCCCTCTTCTCATGTCTGCTTGGCAGCTTTGCACCACATTGTCAGCCCAGAGCAGTAGATCTGGCCCCTTAGAATTCCCCTTAGTTAAGGGGTCTGTCTAGGTATCATAGAGCTGGTGTAGTAGTTCCTATGTTTTCCACATGCCCCCTTTTTTCTGCCCTTGGGCCTTCATTTCAGCAGTCTTTTTTTTTGCAGAAAAGGGAATCATTTTGGCATTCTTAAACTGCAGTGATCCCTAACTGTTGGAATGGTCCCTTTGGAGAACTGGAAGCCCAACATAAGTTAGATTTGCCAACAGGTGCAACTTGGCTGGAGCAGATATTCTAGGCTTTGTTACTTCAATATCCTGATCTGTGCAGTTAAAAAAACAAAAACAAAAAACAAAACCCTTTCCCGTATTACTGCCTTATTGTAACATTTTGCATGCAGGTGTGGCACAAATTTTGTATTCTTCAAATTCCATAATGCTGGAATTTAAGGATAAATTTGTGCACTCAGTTGCTCTTCTGCGCAACTGGGCAGTTACTGCCTCAGTTGCTCATTTGTGTATCCTTGCAGAAAGGCAGCTCTAGCCTTTCAAGAATATGAATTTCTTACTTGATTTCCACACACATACTACTTCTCTGTCTACTTAAAATTTGCTATAAATTAATATTTGCTGATAAAGGATGAGATGACACTAATCGAATACTTCTTAAAAGTTATAAATGAGTAAATACCTGTTATGACACAGATCAATAAAAGTCAAGGCAAAATAAATCTAAAAACTTTTAAGTTCCCTGAAATTCCAGTTCTATTCACAAATGTAAATCATTGTAATGGATGAATAGTCAACCAAAACTTTATTTCCTTATTTGCTACTAAATTCTTGTTGTTACTTATTGATTTTGGGTTGACCAGAGTTTTTGTAGGCTTCAGTCCAATACTGGGAGTGAGAAGTTTGAACAACAATTAAATGGCATGTGACTTGAAGTAGGAAGCTTCCCAGGGATCCACATATTTTGGCTGTGGATGTTGCGTAATTACACTGGTTAAGATGTTAGCTACTTTTCATTTCTATGCAGCAATGCATTGTGCAGTATTTTGAAGAGAAATACATGTGTCAGTTACGGATTAGTTATTCTCACCTTCTTTGCCCTACACTATAACTGATTCAGATCACATTTCAGTGATTTTAAAAATTACCACTTAGTCTCAGAGAGTCTCTATAAAATAGAATTAACTCAAAACAGATTTTGGCAATTGCACTGAAGTGAAATCCTTTGGATGGGATTCTCAGGACAGCTGACAACTGTCTTCTGTAACTGAAGTGTTTTTGTTTTAATTTATATGCTGACAAAACCTCTTCTGCTCTTTCTCCTAGATGGTGATGGAGCAAGGGGACTGGCTTATTGGTGGAGATCTACAAGTCCTTGACCGTATTTATTGGAATGATGGTCTTGATCAATACCGTCTCACTCCTGCTGAGCTAAAGCAGAAGTTCAAAGAAATGAATGCTGGTGAGTCACTTTTGTAACTGTATCCTAGTATTCTCCATATTATTCAGAAGTTTACTGCTGAAAGACTGAATGGGCTTCTTCCCTAGTAGGAACAAACATCATTTGTGGGACGCGTATTTTGAAAATACTTTCAGTATCTTGGAAACTTGAAATTCTGTCTTCCAACTGGAAAATGGACAGACATATTTTTCAAAATTTGGGTGAGCTGTGACTTGCCTAAGGCATCATAGCAAGTCAGTGACCACTGAAGTCCCGTCTTCCCAGAACCCTTCAGAAACCACTAGACAGATGCTCCACAACTACATTCCACAACTCAAGAAAAGAAGGTAACACTAGATTGTGGTGCAGCATGATTTTAAATAATCATAAGGTAGATGTACACTAAATCTCTCCCCAGTATGTTACATAAGAACGGCCATCCCAGGTCAGACCAAAGATCCATCTAGCCCAGTATCTATCTACCGACAGTGTCCAATGCCAGGTGCCCCAGAGGGAGTGAACCTAACAGGCAATGATTCAAGTGATCTCTCTCCTGCCATCCATCTCCATCCTCTGACAACAGAGGCTAGACACTATTCCTTACCCATCCGGCTAATAGCTATTTAGACTTAACCACCATGAATTATCCAGTTCTCTTTAAACACTGTTATAGTCCTATGTTCCCATGGATAAAAGAGTGCAAGTCTGATTTTTTTTTGTTTGTTGTTTGTTTAATTCAGTCTTCAGAGAAGAATCACTAAGCTATTGCAATATTGAGCCAAAAATAATCTTCAAACAAGAAAGTGCCTTTTCTCCTTCCAGATGTATAAAGAGAGCCTGACTGTTTTCAAAACTCTCTGCTTTTGTTTGTTAGAAATAATGTGTGTGTGTGTGTGCGCCACACACACACACACACAGATTAGAGGACTAGGTTAGCTTGACTAACTAAAGACTGAAATGTGAACTAGTTGGAGAGAGAGCTATTTTTTGTCATGTCACGTATAATTCCCCACTCTGAACATTAGCGTCCAAAGATGGGGTACCAGCATGAATTCTCTAAGCTTGACTACCAGTTTAGAACCTGTAGCGCTGCACCAACCAGGAATTTCAGTGCCTGGTACACTCTGGTCCCCCAAGACCTTGCCTGGGGAACCAAGACCAGACCCTCTGGATCTTACCACAAGGACAGTAAACCCTTTCCCCCACCGTGCTCTCCCAGGCTTCCCTCCGGGTTACCCGGGAAGATCACTGTGATTCAAACTCTTGAATCTTAAACAGAGAGGAAAATGCCCTTCCTCCCTCCTTCTCTCTCCCCTCCAGACTCTCCCTGAGAGAGACAGTAATCTTAATACAGAGAGAAATTAGCCTCTCTCTCCCCTTCCCTCTTCTCCCACAAGTCCCTGGTGAATCCAGACCCCGTCCCCTGGGTCTCACACCAGAATAAAAAACAATCAGGTTCTTAAACAAGAAAGCTTTTAATTAAAGAGAGAAAAACAGTAAAAATTATTTTTGTAAATTTAAAATGAATAGTACAGGATTTTCAGCTATAGACACTGGAATACCTTCCCAGCTAAGTATACAAGACAATTAAATCCTTTAGCAAATACACAATTGAACTCCTTCCAGTCAAATGCATATTTGCAAATAAAGAAAACAAACATAAGCCTAACTTGCCTTATCTACCTAGTACTTACTATTTTAAACTTATAAGAGCCTGTATCGGAGAGATTGGAGAGAAACCTGGTTGCACGTCTGGTCACTCTCAAAACCCAGAGAGAACAACAACCAAAAACTAACAGCACACACACCAACTTGCCTCCCTCGAGATTTGAAAGTATCCTGTCCCCTGATTGGTCCTCTGGTCAGGTGACAGCCAGGCTTATTGAACTTGTTAACCCTTTACAGTCAAAAGAGATATAAAGTACTTCTGTTCTATTAACTCCTACTATCTGTTTATGACAGTCAGGCTGTCTAAAATTATGTGGGTCTGATAATACTTATGAAACTCAGACTCTTGATGGGATGGAGGGTGGGTACATGACTTTTTTCTGTGAAAGATTTGACATGCCTGATCTTTCAATTGAATGCCAAGAACGCTCCCACTTCAGTTCCTAGTCTTCAAAGAAGTCCTCCAGCAAAAACAGGGAAGACAATTGGTATTTCTAATGGCTTGAATAGCAAAAAATTAACCCTTTCTTGAAAATAAAATCTTTCAGACCTTCTTTGTACATCATAAAGAAACCAAAAACGCAAAAGTATAGTTTTTTTGCAGGTCACTTTTGATGACTGCCTTTTAAACGAGCCAAATATTATTGGTGTTCTGTATGTTTAATTCTTTGGAAAGCCTTTAGTGTTTTTCCTTACGTATTATCTTCATTGCCTTTTACACTCTTTTTAATTAAATCTATTCCATGCTGCTCTTTGGGAACAAAACACATGAGCCTTGCAAGGAAACTAGCCTAACAAAAGGTATTAGAACTCTTTTGAAAGTATTTGCAGTCCAATTACTAGCTTCACATCAGAGAAAAGTAACCATCGTGTGTTAGTTTATTTGTTTTCCATTTTTAGAGGTTCATGTTAGATAAATAAGTAACAGACCAAGTGGTAATGGCTTGGCAGTATAGTTGTTTGTTCTTTGCTCTTCTAGCAGAGCAGCAACAAACAGGCTGCTAAGAAAGCACTATAAGGTGTGGGGGAGAGAGAGGTGAAAGATGGAACCCAAATCAGCTAAGGCCTGGGTTCTATTTTATAATAAATTAAATTGAGTTTTCCCATATATACAGAGTTTGAGATGTAGAATCCTTACTTTAACTCTTAGTTATCCAGTGAGCAGACAGTTGTCTGACACCTGAAAAACCTGTTATCCTGTTATTCATTATTTCCTTATAACAAGGTGGTGATGCTACTTTGCAGTCATGCGTTATCCTCATGTCCCTCATTGATTTTCAGTGGAAGGAGAAACACCGGGTTTTTTTGGTTTGATGTATTGTTGAAATGACTTTAAGGTAATATTAACTCTAGTCTACCTGTGTCAGCTGCTTACACTGCATAAACTCCACTATGATGATTAAAGGTGGAAGAGACATATTAGGTTGTGTCAAATCCCTTTGTAAAAGGTAGGCTACATTCCTTTTGTAGTGGGGGCTAGAGGAAGGGGAGGGAAGGGGCAGGAAGCAAGGTGGGATATTAGAAGAATTTTATTGGCATCTCTGATGTTCTGAAGAATGTGTGCTTCCTAAAGTTTAGGGTCCGGTTATTTTGTAGGCTAGTTCATTAAGACCTCTGTGTCCAACGACCTTTCATGTTCTGGGATCACTGATAATGTGATGC
This sequence comes from Chelonoidis abingdonii, assembly GCF_003597395.2. Classification (NCBI taxonomy): domain Eukaryota; kingdom Metazoa; phylum Chordata; order Testudines; family Testudinidae; genus Chelonoidis; species Chelonoidis abingdonii. The sequence continues at coordinate 32,355,933 of NC_133773.1, forward strand.
CTGTTTGGTAGAGTTCAGCAGCAAGCTACTGGATTTGGATCACTCTGGCAGCTTTATATTCAGCAAATGCCATTGCTGTTGCGTATAGAGAAAAGTTTGTGTATTCTAGATAACATTTTCTTCTGTGGATATTATGTATTCCTAAAATAAAACCAATATCTTCAATTTCATCCAGAATCCAATAGGTAGAGCCTTGAGTAGATACAAAATTTATATCCATGGATATCTGCGGAGATATCTGTAAATGAGCAAGACTAGCAGGGCCATGGCCAGCAACCGTGCCAGGAACTGCAGCAGCAAAAGCATCAGCAGGTCAGATCACCACTTGCAGGAGCCAACCCGGGCAGCTCTTCAGCATAGCTGTACAGCCCCTAGCCCTACCCACTGGGGCAAGCACCAGGTTCACCAGCAGCTGTCCCTGGTCACACTCCCAGACAGGAAACATAGGCCACTGCATGGAAGGGACCATGGAGAGATTTCCCACTCAATAAGCAGACTTGTTTTTTAGTCTGTTTTTCTGAATACATTTAAGGGGGAGTAGCTCTGTGTCGAGCTCATTGCAGTAGTCTGATTTCTCAGTGATTAATGTAACTGTATAGGCAATCCATTATTGACACAACTTGATAGCCAAAACCTGGACTTATTTTTTGCCTCTCCCCTGTGAATAAGGTGTGACGCCATGCTGTTTGGCTAGTTCCAAAATGCTGATTAAAATACATAGAGCAGTGATCACAATTTAACATTGTTGAATCTTGCAGCCCATTGCTCATGGTCTGAACTTCACAAATAGTAACTTAAACCATTTTGGCCCTTTTTTTCTTCTCATAGATGCTGTCTTTGCATTCCAGTTGCGCAACCCAGTGCACAATGGCCATGCTCTGTTAATGCAGGATACCCATAAGCAACTTCTAGAACGGGGCTACCGGCGTCCAGTTCTGCTCTTGCATCCACTTGGTGGATGGACAAAAGATGATGATGTTCCTCTGATGTGGCGTATGAAGCAACATGCGGCAGTACTGGAGGAAGGAATATTGAATCCAGAAACAACAGTGGTGGCCATATTTCCATCTCCCATGATGTATGCTGGACCAACAGAGGTAGATAAATTCTGAGAGTATAAAAACAATTCCAGTGTTACTCTGTAATGTTTTGTATTATTGCGCTGTGTATTATTGTGCTGTGGTTTGTATTTTTTTTTTTAAACTAGCAGTTAAGCCTTTAATAATAATCTTCTCTTCCTTAGCAAACAGCACCACAAAAACCCCTTTCCTGTTCAGGCAAATATCCACGTTTCTATGCAGTAATTCCTGTTTGTTTTAGAGAGTTTAAAGTGGGAGATGGGAGACAGAGCAGTGTCAAATTTTTAGATGCTGTTTCCTTTTTTACAGTTAAAAAGACATGATGATGTATTATCTCTTCACCTTTTCTTTTTAGATGAAGTTATGAAGTCTTTTAACATATTGAATAATTGCCAAAAAACAGGATTTTAGAGATCACAGTTTTATGTCCCAATTAAAAATGGGACAGTGAGGTGGGTGGATGGGTGTTTGTCTTTGGCAAACTTAATCTAGGGAGAATTGCTTTACAGCGTTACATAAAATGACTACGAAATAACTTTTGACAAGATTTTATTTAGAGGTTTGCATTCAAATTGAACCCGCTAGAGGTTGTGGGATGCAGTGAAGAGAATTAAATGTTGACATTTGGGGGAGATTATTTGACTCGGGGGACATTGGTTCTATATCTCATTATGATTTTTTTCTCTTCAGGCCATGGGAAGTTCAGATCCTGCCTAGGTTCACAATAACTGAAAATTAACCATCGGATGGCGTTTTAATGGACTTAGTCCAGTTACCGTAGACAGGGAGTCCACGTAGCAAAAATCAGCAGTCGCATTTAATGTTCGGTTATGTCTCATTGTTGGCAGGCAAGGTAGTTATAGAGACTGAACTGCCTTTTGGCCCACAGAGAAAGGGAGCCCCAGATCACAGTTTGTCTTGTTAGCCAGGCACCATGGGAAGCTTGAGCTGTTGCTTGCGGTGGATGTGTTGCCACCTTTCACTAAAACTAGACTCGTGCAGTATTTTAAAAAAATTCTCCTTTTTGAAATTAACAATATTTTTGCTTTTGGCTGCTTGTTGTAGTGTGTTGTGGTTTAAGAAACCAAACAACCATAAATTAAGTTGCTTATTAATACAATGTCCCTGTTTCCATGTTTTCGAAGTGCAAATCTTGTGTGTGTAAGAGGGATTTGAACAAAACTACCCACAGCCTTCAGTCGTGATATTGAATAAAATAAAAAACATCTCCTATTTTACGCAGCATTTCCAATGACCTCAGAAAGCAGCCTGCCAGTAATGTGTTGTAACCAGTCAGGGAAAAAAAAAAGGAAAAAAAAGACACTCTTCTTTTAATCATTTTCTGTAGGTCATTTGGAAGACGTTGGTACCAGATTTGTTTCTTTAGTGCAAATGATTTACAGAACAACAGGCAGCTGTTAAGCCAGTATGGTTATCAACAGGATGTACATGGTTTTCCAGTCTGTAAAGATTTAATGGGCATGTTTTGTAGGCCTCAATTTAGCATTTTTGTACTTTTAAAAACCTCTTTTTATGGTGTGTTGGGTAACCAGCTAGGAAGCTATATTTGCAGGCCTGACAGTTATCTCTCAAGGAAAAACATCAATTCCAAAAAGGGCAAATGCCATATAAAAACCTTAACTGCTTCACCCACTGGGGAACATGAGCACATGCCAAGGTAGGGCTGGCTCAGGCTTTTTTGCTGCCCCAAGCAGTGAAGGGGCAAGGGGAAGAAGCCGCGCCGCTTCATTCCTCAGCGGCAATTTGGTGGCAGGTCCTTCACTCCAAGAGGGACTGAGGGACCTGCTGCCAAAGACCCAGATGTGCCATCCCTTCCCAGTGGCCGCTTCAAGCACCTGGTTCGTTCGCTGGTGCCTGGAGCCGGCCCTGTGCCAAGGAATACAAATGCATCACACTTGGACAATAGCTGCTGATTATTTTCTTGCCCCCACACTTACACTTTTTTTATGATTCTAAAGCTTTTTGAAATTATTCTAATGAAACACCAGTGGTATCCTCCATCAGGTCTCATTGTGGCTGAGATTTCTTGGTTGCTGTTAGACAATATTACCTCTTAGTATGATAGTGGAAAACAAAATTTTCCTTTAGAGATCGGGAAAAGCCCACCAGCTGTACTGGCCTATCTGCATGTTGCTTGTGTAAGTGATGGTGTGTTTGTGGGATAAATGTGTAAAATAGCAGGCACACCTAACAGTCTTCAGATGCTTTCTTTGCACCCATAGCCCTCATCAGCAATGGAATCTGGTACATGTGCTGTCTAGCTGTGGTCAAGGTGAAAATTCATACCAGTTGTACAGTGGAAATTCAATAATTAGTTTTTGGTTCCAGTATTTGCACAGTACTTAAATACTATATGAGCTCCCCTCTTAAATGTTAAATCCTATGTTTCTTGCCCTGTTAACACTGTTAAGGCTTGCAGTATAATTTAATGCAGCATACAATGTCATGCATAGTAACTAACACACAGGATATTCATCTTTCAATAGGATATCTGAGTATGAAGCAGCTGCAGAAGCAGGTTCTTGACTCTTAAAACTGTAAAAATGTGAATTTACATTTTTGCATGTGAATGTTTGAAGTAGGAAGATGATTATAGGTGTATGCAGCAGTCTGTTAAACCTAACTTTTTTTGCTGATACAATTAATTATTTCTAAACCTGCATGTTTATAATGTCACAGTAACATAACAGTCTCGCCCTATGATGGATCTTCTGTATTACTTTTTCTCAGTGGTTGCCTGGTATTTTTCCTTTAAGACATTTTAATTACTGTCTAACTCAGTGTGTCTATTTTATGTTATGTATGTTAGTTTATAGTTATTTTTAAAATTTTGTCTTCACATTATCAAGTGCAAAATTCTGTAAGCTACACTCGTGGAGTCTTAAAAAGTCACCTGCCCTGCAGGGAATTTTCTAACTTGCAGGGTGAATTCTGTTGATTGCCTATAAAAGACACACCTTTCCTCAAGATAGGTTGAATTTTAAGGCATCAGGATTGTACACTGAACGAAAATGTGCACATGCACAATGTGCTGTACTTGTTAAGCTGTATTTAATTTTCCCCCACATGTGCACATCAAAAAGATGTTCTGATTAAAGTGCAAAGGTTGACAAACATGAGAATATTTCCCATTAAGGAGATAAATTGATATCCGCTGAACTTCTCTATCATTTTCAGTCACTTACTTTATATTATACAGCTAAGCCACACACTGAAAAATTACAACCAACAGTGGAACAAGAAAATGTGCTTAAGATCTGATGGTATAACTGGTTATCCTAGAAGCCACAGAACTACTTCTTGGTTACAAAAAAATCTAGTTGCGTAAGAACCAAAGATATTTAACTGATAGGTGTTACTTTGTCCTATCAGAGATTACAGCATAAAAAGACTCCAAGTGGTTTTACTCATAGCGCACTTAGATTGGGATATCAAAGGTGAGGGAATTAGGTGCTCAACTTGCAGTGAAATTCAATGGGATTTGGATGCTCAAATCCCTTAGGCTTATTTTGAATACTAGGAAGAATATCTAAAACATACATGGAATCACACAATATGTTACACTTTGGAATCTGGTAAGTATTACTTGCAATCTGCTATCCACCTATTATGTTAATGAGGATTTTCTACAGACAAAAGTTAAATGAGTTCCTCAGTTCTCTGAAAACAGTTCTGTGTTTGGCTGTAGAGGAATGTCAGTTCTGTTTAATGTGGCATAGCCTGTACACAGAATTTGCTTTTTAAAGAAAAAAATTTTCTGCCTTCAATAAATAGCTTAGCTATAGGGGGAAAAATGTGGCAAAGTCGAGCTGATGGAATGAGTGAAGCACTTGTAACTGTGAACTTTACAAAAAGTAATGTAGGAAAAAAGTTACGTCAGTTTTTAAAATGTGTGAGTGTATATAATATAAGTGCATATTAAAAACAAACCAACCCCGAAATATGTTTTAATATGTCAATGCTGCTTTAAGATTGCATTTCCTGACTTTTTGTTAAAATTTCAAAGGTAAAGTTTCGAATACGTGTTATTTCCTCCCTTTTTAATTCAGGATATATTTCAGTCTAACAAGTAATCAGAAATAGTGCACAGATGCAGTGTGGCTGTGTTTAAAATTGCTGTGGGAACTGTAACTTTCACATTTTCTAACTGTTAAGATTTGCAGTTTTAAAACTATTTCTATTGATGTAGGCGAAGTAATTGTAGTAAAGTTATATTCTTTCAAGTTCCTGAATCTTTCTCTTGACAACGTAGTCTGCCTGAATATATTGCTAACAGAAATAGCAGTGACTTTGGAAATAGACAGAGGTACAGTATTTCTCGTGTATGTGACATGGGGAATAGCCATCTGCTAAGACTCTTAAGGAATAGATTTTCAAAAGAGCTCAGCATACAATAGCTCTTATTTAAACACCTAAACAAAGTGGACAGATTTTTCATTTGTGCTCAGCATCTGTTGAGACTAATGGGAGCTGCTGGGTACTGGACACTCTTGAAAATCTTGCTACTTCATTGAGGTACCTAAATAGGTGCTGAGCTCGTAGAACAAATAGCCCCAATTTTGAGTGGGCACTTCACCACTTCAGAAATGGTGTCCCTACATCTTCTGGATCTTTATAAGAATGGCCGGAGGTTGACTGTGCGTTGCGTGAAGAAAGACTTCCTTTTGTTTGTTTTAAACCGGCTGCCTGTTTAATTTCATCTGGTGACCTCTAGTTCTTGTGTTATGAGAAGTAGTAAACAACACTTCCTTATCTATTTTCTCTACACCAGTCATGATTTTATAGACCTCAATCATATTCTACCTTAGTTGTCTCTTTTCCAAGCTGAGAAGTCCAAGTCTTATTAATCTCTCCTCTTATGGAAGCCATTCCCTACCCCAATGTTTTCCAGCTTCAGTATAGGCAACTTGCATGCCAAATGGAAAAACTTCATTTCCTGCGTTTGTCAGTTTGGGCTCTTCTGTATATCTTGAAGTAGTTCTTGGTGAGAACTGCTCTTTCCCACAGGAATAGCTGTATGGGATCAGACCCAAGGTCTGTCTAGTTCAGTATCCTATCTCCATCAGTGGATGGTGCCAGAAAGCTGCAAGCAACTGCTTGATAGGTTGACATGGGGTAATCTGGCCCCATGAAAGTCTCATCCTAATAGCTAATCTGTCTTCAACTCTGAAAAGTTGAGATTTCATCTTCTTTCTGCTGCAGAGCTACTCTCCTCCTTCATCACTAATGGGTAATGTTACCCATGGAATTTGGATGTGGTCCAGTGTTACTGCTGGAGTCTCCAAGTCTAAGCTTTGCCTTTCAGTTCAGGCCATCAGATCTTCTGCATCCAGTGGTATAACAGAATAGTGGTTTAGTTTCTCTTGACCATTTTGTCTTTACTTTAAGTTGTATTTGTTTTTGTGAAGTAGTGACTTTATTTCAGCTTCTCTGGTATGGCACCTGCCCCCCTTCCTTTCCTCTAACCTTCCCTCACCCCAAACACAGCAGAGCAGCCTTGCAACCACTGAGCCAAGTCCAGGATGTGTTGTAGGCAGCTTTTCGGGACCCTTAGGGGGCGAGCTGCCCTGCTACCATAAACCATAGACCCTCACTTTGCTAGGGTACAGGTTTAGGAAGGCAAATTGTGCCCAGCAGCTGTAAAGCACCCATCCTCACTCTGCCAGGACATGGGGCTTTGACTCAGATAGGTATGTGGGCAGGGTTGAGGCTCGAATATGGGAGGCTGAAGCAGGAGCATGAGAATTTTCATGAAGAAAGCCCCTCAGCAGGCTGTGAGGAGCTAAGTTGTGAACTCCAGAGACAGCCTTTCAAAAAAACAATAGCAAAACTCCCTTCATAATGCAATAATTCATACTGTTAATGAGCAATTGGGGTTTAAACTCTTTGTCTGACTTCCCATCCTGAGGGATGTGTTTGCTGGGGCTTTTTTCCCGTAGACGCACTTTCACAGCGCTGGAAAGGATTCATACCTATCAGATATTCAAAATCAAGACTTTTTTAAAAATCTGATGCAGAGAATTATTCACCCAGAGGTCAAAACAGACATTGCTATGGACATAATTTTACCATTGTGGTAAAGGTCTGCAAAGATCCAAAACTTCCTGCTATCAATCACTTCCTGGCAGTGGTCATCCATAACCAGTTGTCTCCAGCAGCTAGGATTGCTGGTGCCATGTATCAGCTTCATCCCCAGGAATTTTTTCTGAGGACATGGAACAACTCGCTGGATGGAGTGGAAAATCAAGTGTCATTCTCAGATCATATCTGAATGTCCCTTTGTGGGAGGATAAATACAAACAATATGCTGAGAGGCAGTCCAGTTTTTCCTTTAGACTTATTGCAGAAGCAAGCCTTGTAGGTAGGACAGCATAGCTGAAAAACAAACTTCTAGAATTGTAGAGTACACATCCTTTTAGTTCACATTGACGACTGTGTCAGTGGTGTGTCTGGGAAAAAAAGCATACAGCCACGGCCACACGGGTTCAGACAGTGGTCCATCAAGTCCACTGTCACATCTGTGACCGTGGCCAGTAGCATTTACTTCAGAGAAGAGTATAAGAAACCGTGTCATGGGCAGTTATGGGGCTCACAGGGGAAGTTTCCTTTCTCTTTTTGTTAGAGGTTGGTTTGCTTATGGTTGATGCATGAGAGTAGTGGTAGCGATCGATCCCCGAATGTACTCCCAGTCAACTCCAGAACTTCACCAGGGCAAGAGGCAGAAGCGGAGTCGATGGGGGAGCCGCAGCCAGCCATCCATCCCGTGCCGTGAGGACGAGGAGGTAAGTCAATCTAAGATACGTCAACTTCAGCTACGCTATTCTCGTAGCTGAAGTTGCATATCTTAGATTGATTTTCCCCCCTCAGTGTAGACCAGGCCTTACAAAACCAAGGAGTAACCAGAGGTCAAAGCCTCTCTGTGTCAATGGAAGTAGTGTTCTGGAAAGAGAAGAATCTGCTGTTTTTCATGATAGTTCACGTAAAAGGTGCAGACTAGAAGAAGTGGGAAAACTGAAGTTCTCCTCCTCCACTAGCCCGAATGGTATTTCAGACTTGATAGACAGTTACCTCTATTGCACTTCTAGAAAACTCCAGATCTCTTGAAACAAGAATTCTTTCATTTGAAGCTGGTTGACCTACAGCTAACAGCCTAGCCATGGGAAGAGAAGTGAAGTTCAGTAGAGATTCTCTGTTAGTTTCATCGGTATTTTGGGGGTATCCAGACAAAATGTAACAAGGAAATTTTATTTATTGATTGGATGAAATCACGTTTCTGGTATGAGAGGAAACAGAAAGTGATCTGGGACAGGGATTGTCTCTTTATTTGTATACTGCCCAGCATGGTGGGGCCCTTCTATTATTGTAGCATCTAGAGACAAATAATCATAAAGTTTGGGGGATCCTGGCTACGCTAGAGTTTCTCCAAGCCAATTGCTATGGTGCTTGGTTGTAGGAATCCAGTCTGAGTGCGTAACAGCCCTAATGGCATTCTTTTATGCAGACACATCAGAAAATCTGAGTATCATCAGAATGACAGATCAGACAAGCCTGTGGCTGGCCTTTTCAGGTGCCATTACCTCCGAAAGGTAGCGTTTAGAATTAGTTGTTTTATCCATAGAAGAACCACACTGTGTCGTTGTAAGGAAAAGATTATTCTTATAGCTCCAGGATCTCTTAGACCCAAGATAAATTCTTCTTTCCACAGTTAGTGGGAAATAATTCTCGCATCATCATGTTCCAATCCTTAGCACCTCTTTGTTCATCCTAGAGCTGTAAAGATATATTTCAAGCATATGAAGTACACATGCCAGTTGTACCACTTGTATTTCATTCTATCCAAAATGGCACAGCCTAGGTCTTCAAAGTTGCTGCAGGCAAGATGTTGGACCAGTTGGAATGCTAGGCATCCAAAAAACTATTTATGAAGAAAGATTCACAGCTCCCGCAGTGTTCCTAGTGGCCTTGCAGGAAGCCTTATCTGAGGAAGATTTGCAAAGTAGGTTTCCATTCCTCTGCAGTGGTATCTACTCATGGGATTGGTTCTGGGTTGGTTCCCAAATAATTCCTTTAAATTACAAATCTCCTGCAGTATATGGGGGGAATGTCTGTTTCTGCCTGTAATTCTATTACAGTAATTAAAACTCTGCTTATCCTTTCACTCAGTGGTTCTGTGGTACACTACTTCCTATTAGTGATGAAAGAGGAGAAAAGCTGTTTGACAGAATGAGAAATCTGTGACCTGGTAATTCTCTTTGTTAGCAGATTCTCTCCTTATTCAACCTACCCTGGTGGTCTGGTAAATGATTAGAATGCAATTTGTAACAAATTGGAATTTTTCTCTAAAGAAGACTTGAACACTTAATTGCTTTAAGGTTATTATATATAAATCAAGTTATTATTTTAATGCTAATTCGTTGCTGGAGGATTTTTACAGTTTTGGAAGAACTCTTCTGGTGGCCTGAGCTGCTGCAAAGTGGGGCTTAGTGCTGGAGCCTACAGCAACATTGGATTGCCTCCAAATTTCTTAGGTAAATGGTATTAACCCAGTAGTGGCGCATGAGGAGAGAAGCTGTTAACAGAAAATTATCAGGTAAGAAATCACTCATTCCAGTATAACTTTGATTATGACCTAAAAGTCATTCATCAGAAGTTAATGTTTTTCTATTTAATTGCTCAATTCTTGTAATTTGCTGACATATTCTACTGTGAAAACTCCTTATGATAAAAGAAAAGGACAGTGGGAAATATGCAGTCCTTTGGGACTCTGCCTTCCAGCAGTCTCTTTAGTCTCTTGCCATCTTGCAGAACTTGCTAATTGATCAAACTGTCTTCAAGATGTCAGATGCCTCCTGATCTACTATGGCCACCCAGTGCAGTTTGGAAGGCCAAGGAAACGCAGATGGAGAGTTGTTTTTAGTTTGACTTCAGTTTGGCAGAAGTAAAACTGCTGAAAGTGGGTAAATGTTTATTTCATAGTACTGATTAACCCATAGTAATGCTTGCAATTAAAATGTTTATATATGTAATTTTTTTATTGCTCTGATGGGATTTTTGGCAGCGAATTACTGGGCTGCATGTCTTTTAGAGGAGGAAATGTGGAGCCAGATCACATTTCATTGATGGAAAGACTTCCTTTGTATTAAAATGTCATTATACTATAGGCCAATAAATTACCCCAAAATAAAACATGTTCAGAGAAACTACTAAGTGTTCCCAAAAAGGATAACAAAAAAATTGGATTGCTTAATTTTTCTTCCCAACTGTGTTGAACACAAACGAACAACCCTTTTCTCCACCTCAGCCCCCCTGCCCCTAAAATAATAATAATAATATAGTCTACTAGGATTTGCAGGTGGGATTTTCAAAAGTGCCTAAGGACCCAATTTCCAAAGATGTTTAGGTGCTGAGAGATGCAGATAGGCACCTAGCAGGATTTTCAAAAACATCCGAGCAGGATTTCTGAGTGAGAGAGGCTTTTGGGAGCTTTGAATGTAGCAATGATATGCAGAAGTGTTGACAGCAGGGAGCCCAAAATCTCATCAGAGGTGCTCATAGCACCTCCACTCTTGCTTGGTTCGTGGAGAGACAAAGCAGGAGTGCCCAGGGTGCAGAGTGCTTGAGCCATCTGTGCACTACGAGTTCCCTACTTCCATGCAAAACAGAGCAATGTTTACCCCAACTGTGTGGTTAGAAATAGCTGCCTTCTTACTGGTTGGAGTGTTGAATTGATATATTGAAGTAGATGGCTAATGTGTGAATTCTGTAGATTTTAATTAATGGTTTGTTTTTCATTGTGTTATATTGAGTGATTTGTTAACGAAGGGAGTTTATTAAAGTTAACAATAGGTTGCAGTGTATTAATATGGGAAATTATTGTTTGTCCGTGTTATGTAAGTGACGTGGTGTTTTATACGTAACTATTTTGCCAGTAATTGGCATTTATGGTTGGAGATAAATGTTGCACATTTTATGCTGAGATGAAGAGGAAAGACATGTATTATGGTGGGTGTACCTGGATGAGGTAATATACGTATGGCAAAACTATAGTGGATGGGTGAGCATTGAGTTAGAGATTTCTTGTGGTGGCTTTTTATTTCCTTTTTTTTCTTTATTGTTGTATTGGTGATATATGCAGTTGAGCAACCTTACCTGCTTTTTAAGAGTTTGTTGGGACACTGTATGTTCAGCTCATGGATCATTTTTTTTTTTTTTCCTTTTTAGTACAAAATAAGAAGCATAGTTAATTGAACACTGGTGCACTTTTAAATATGCATTTCCGAATTTTGCTGATGAAAAGCAACATTGTGAGAGAATGCATAATCCTTGTAGGGAAATGCATTGTAGTCCATCAGATTAACTATTAAATTTTGCGAGGAGTATTGAGGATTACTCTTAGAAATTGTAATATTATGGAATGGAGAAATAGTGTGTGCTTGGGCCTAAACTATTAATGTAGTTCATTTTAGTATTTTATTACCCTCAAGAATACTCCAGGATATGTGCTCCCTCGTGTCTCAGATCAGTGTTCCAAACACTATGCTAAATTACTGTATTTTAAATGTGTAAAAGACCCAAAGCAATCTTAGATGTCCTTGGATTGCCTGGAGATGAAGCACCACTTATGGGCAATACATATAAAAATGATGCAGATAACTGATTTAATTTTAGGCTAGGTCTAGATGAAGACTTGTATTTACATGTTTAAACTTGTGTGTGTTTAGATTAGGATGTGGAAGTCATTTCTGTATTATCAATCGAGGCTACCTGCCCATGGTCATCCACTGTTTGAAGGGCAAGAGACACTCTTCTGACATGGCACGTTAGTTCAGTTACATTTCTTGATTTTTTGTAGGCTTATCCAAACAGCACTTCTGCATTGCTCCCTACAGGCAGGTTAATTTTGACGCTGCTGTTAAACATTAAAAACATAGTGATTTACACATTAGGTCTCTCTGTTGTAGTCTCTTGTCTTTTATAGTGGGCAATACCACATGTTTCAGAGGAAGGTGTAAAAAATCTCTGAAATATATCTGCATTAACACTCCAATTTTTCACCTCAAGGGGAAACTTTCTTCCCTAGCTGATAAGCTTATGTTTAGAAGGCTGAAACATGACAACTCTTTTAACTTCACTGTTGTTAATATAACTACAGATATTCTTATGCATGTGAACAGCTAATCTGTTTTGAATCCGATAGAGCTATTTACTTCCACGCTTTCTACACAAGGGAGTTGCATAGGCTAATTATATTACTTAGTGTTTGCCCTTATAGATTTTTTTAATTTAGTGCCTTTAAATTTAGAGGTCCCAGCTGACCATTCGATTCGTTATTCATTCCATTCATCTGTCATGTCAACATATTCTTTCCAAGCTATGTAGTCCTATTAATCTCCTACAGAAGCTTCTCCCTTCATCTTAACATGACATTCCTAGGGCAGCTACAGCAATCGCTTACATGGAAAAGTAAACAGGAAGTATTCATTGTAGCCTGACTGTCTTTTAATGAAACTTATTAACTGGCAATGGGAAAACCAGTACTGAGACCAGTCAGGTCTTCATAAACCTAATAGCAAGTGCTCTGTTGAACCCTCGCTGATTTATGGCTTGAGAACTGCTTAGCAAACTGAGATGTAATATTGCTTTCATGCAAACTCTTGTTTTATATTTTGACTATAGAATAGCAACAAAAATATATACAGTGATGCACATCCTATTTTCTTGGGACGCATGAGATACCAGAGCATAGTTCTGCATCATAGGCAGTAGTGTTAGGTTAGCATTGTTGGTCATCTCCCTTGCCTCCCCACAGCTGCTCTTTGTCTCCTGTTCATTTATTTTTCCCAAATTGTATTCCAGGTTCAGTGGCATTGCAGGTCACGGATGGTAGCAGGCGCTAACTTCTACATTGTGGGACGGGATCCAGCAGGCATGCCACACCCTGAGACCGGAAAGGATCTCTATGAACCAACCCATGGTGCAAAAGTGCTGACTATGGCTCCAGGCCTCAAAACATTGGAAATTGTACCCTTCAGAGTTGCAGCATACAATAAGAAAAAGAAGGGCATGGATTATTATGACTCTGAACAGTAAGTTGTTTTAATTTTAAAACTAAAGAATTCTGAGTAAAAAACAATTTTTTATTTTTTTTGCTAAGTCTTTCAGCATTTATTACCTAGTTTTTGAATAAATAGAAGCTTCTCAGAGATAAGACAGCTTGGTTTGGGAACACTTAGTCTCAGTTCACACTTCTTAACTTGTTTTATGATCTTCATATAGAAGAAAGTATTTTAATCCCCACCTCTTTTGAGGTTGTTCTTCCCTCTGTGTGTCTAAAAACAGTTTCTGTATATCTATTACTGTTGTGCCTACCAGTGCAGTGCCACTGTAGGTAGAGATCATTTGCCGTTTCATTTCAACCCACTTTCTTCAGGAGTTTAAAACACAGCTGTTTTCATTTGATGATAGTTGATATCGCTCCAAGCAGTAAGGGTAGATGTCTTTTTAAAAAGATAGCATAAATTAGGTACATTATTTCTACAGCATACTTCTACCCTATACTACATCTGTATGCTATGTGGTGTATCAGGTCTCAATTATACAGGCAGTTAGCTTGCCCTGATCACGTGGCCTGCTGAGGGGTGTTGTGTGGCATTTCTTTTTTTCCCTCCAGTGGCTAGCCTCTGTGAGAGCTTCCTGTCCCTTCTGGATACTGACCTGGTCTGTGAGTGGTTCTAACTTTTTTCTGTGTACACACACATCCCTAAGGGCTTGGCCTAATTCTTGTTGCCTTCCAGTTCAGGGAATAGAAAAAACGTGGCTGAGCTGCAGGGCCTTCACATGTGACCACCATGCACATATTGCTGAAGTTGCAGGATCCTTCCCTCAGAGTTTTTCTATAGGGTAGGAAGGGTGGTCTAGTGAAAAGGGCAGTGGACTAGGACTCTAGAACCTGAGTTCAATTACCAGCTCAGCCACGAATTTCCTGTGTGACCTTGGGCAAATCACTCAATCTACCTCATGCCTCAGCTCCCCTTCTGTAAAATGGGAATAATACTTTCTACCTTCCAGGGGTATATTGTGAAGATAAAATCAGTTGGTGATTTGAGGCATCCAGATCCCATGGTGATAAGGGTCATATAAGAGAGCCAGTGCTTTTTTCCTCCTATCATTTGTTTGAGTCTAGTGCTTGCAAGCCCAGGCAATTGCTAAGACGAGAGAGGTTAAATGTTGTTTTTATTTTGTTTGTTTTTTCACTAGAGGAGTGAGGGCAGATGGAAGTAGGGGGGATTTAAGATGATATTCTGAAGAACTCCTAAACTCTGCAAGATTGAAAGTGACTGAAGCTGTGTGTTTTCAGGAGCTAAATATCTCCATAGGACCATGGCTTTCACTCTTGTAGAGCTGAGCAGGTGTTCCCATCTTCTTCACATTAGCTGGCTGACTGGGGATGGGGAAGAGAAAAAGGTGGACACACCTATGTTCAGCCTCGCAGCAGTGCCGACAAGGATTATATGGCAAATTTACAGAGGGAAATTATGCAGGCATTTGGACAGCTCATATAACCATGTTGTGTCTGGGTCCTGTATGATGCTTAACTAACAATTTGGGATGGTTAAGTAGTTTTGGATGTCTGTTGAGCTGGAGTAATTTTCAAAAGTGCAGTATGTGCTAAGGCGCCCAAGTCTCATTGAGTTTCAGTGAGACTAAGGGCTGGCCTATGCCGCAGAGTTAGGCATACTTATTTACATCACTCAGTGCTGGGGAAAATGCCATGCCCTATGCAATGTGATTAAACCAGTTTAAGCCCCAATGTAGACAACTTTAGGTTGATGGAAGAATGCTTCCATTGACCTACCTACTGGCTCTCAGAGAAGTGGATGAAAGAACCCCTTCGGTCGCTGTAGTAAGTGTTTACAACACTTGGAGGCCTTAGGGCATGGCTACACTTGCAGATGTAGAGCTCTGTGAGTGAAACCCGCCTTCATAGAGCGCAATAGGGAAAGCACTGCAGTCTCTCCACACCGACAGCTGCAAGCGCACTGATATGGCCACATTTGCGGCACTTGCGACGGCGTTGGGAGTGGTGCATTATGGGCAGCTATCCCAGCATGCAAGTGACTGCAACGTGCTTTTCAAATGGGGGTGGAGTGTGACAGGGAGTGTGGTGTGTGTATGTGTGGGGAGAGAGAGTAGGGTTTTGGGGGGCTGAGAGCATGTCAGCATGTTGTCTTGTAAGTTCAGACAGCAGCCGCCCTCCGCCTCTCTCTCTCTCTCTCTCTCTCTCTCTCTCTCTCACACACACACAGCATTCCACACTAATGGCTTACATGCTGGCTGTCTGAAAGGGAGCTTTGGAAGGGCGTTTCCACTTTCCTACAGGAGTTCAAAACGATGACAAGAGTGGCCACTTGACTTAAGTGGGACGTTTCCGGAGGCTGATCAGAGCACAGTAACCCAGCACCTAGTTCACACTGACACCTGTGTGTTGTAGCCAAGGCGGAGCAAACGTTATTCCTCTCACTGAGGTGGAATACCAGCAGTGCTGTAGCCGCGGAATCAGAGTGCTCTACGTGCCTTGCCAGTATGGACGGAGAATGAGCTATGGTGCCCGGGGCTCCTTTATTGCGCTGTAACTCGCAAGTGTAGCCAAGCCCTAAGTGTCTAAGTGATTTTTGAACGTGGGACTTAGTCCCTCTTGTAAATTTTACCCCAGTTTATTTTTTAAAAAGGCTTAATTTTAAAAGCTAACGTGGGATTAGGGACAGGGATTACGTACATAGTTTGGACTGGTGCTGTTTATAATAACTGAGAGCAGTAGAACTACTTAATATTTAAAAGTTACTAATAGCACCTAAATGTTTCTGTATTTGTATAAAATAAACTACAAGCTTTTATAGTAATGTCAAACTAATGATGTGAATATATTGTTACTTGAAGATGTCAGAATATAGTGATATCTTGTGCCATGTGGTCCTAAATCAGCAATGTTAGCAGTGGCAAGAAAGTTAAATCATTGAGTCTACCCACTTGTAACATGGAATAGTGCATGGGGAGACTATCCATATATTATACTGATGATATATATGTACTGTCACTGCTAGTTCACTGAATAAATATGCAGGCATGGCCAGTAGATTAACCTACTATTTAAGGGTCCTTGCAATAGATACAGTAGCAATTAATATTGAGTATTATATCCAACCAAACATTGGGCAAGTCAAGAGGAGTCTTCATGGAAAGGGTAATGTAAAGAGTAAAAACTACAAATGTGGGGCTAGGAATTAGAGAATTAAGCAACTGAGAAATGTTTTCTTTCGTTGTCATGAAAGAGAACCAGCAACAGACAGCAAATGTGACAACAGAACTCCCCTTTGTATGGTGAAGCACTCTCAGAAAAAGAGGTGTTTAGGAAGCTGAGTTTTAAATCCTTTTACAAAGGGAATGCAAGCCAACCACCTGGGGTCTCAGAGAGCTTGGCATTGCGGAAGGGAAAACAGACTTAAATGGGTTCTGTGCTTTTCCTTTTGTCAAATGATCAAAGCAGAATTATCTAGCATGGTGTGTTACCATTTCTTTGCATTGCCGGATAGCTGATCTCGCCTACCTTTCTGCAGGAAAACTCGAGCGTTTCTGCTGAAGTTTTGTAGAATTTCCCCACAAGAGTACATTCTACTTCAGTGAATTACTGCATGCAGAAACCAAGATGGTACAATGCTATGGTCCTGTGCTAACCCTAACCTTTAATGTAAAATTTTATCATACTTACCCACTGATAACTGAATCAGTTAACATTAATACAACCAAGACGTTTGGAGAAACCTTCCAAATGAATTGTAATCATGACAGTGCACTAAGTGGGTGCAAAATGTGCTTGCTAGCCAAAAATATGCTATGATGGTAACGATGAAAAGGCAGCTGATTTGTTTAACAATCAAAAGAAACTACAGCAATCTTTGGAAAAATTAATAATTCTGTCTTAACACAGAACTTTTAGCCATAGGAAGCCCATAAATACAACTACCAGAGCAGGCTGTTTGTCCTCTCTCTAAAATGTGCATGAAGCTAGTGCATCTACATATGCAAGTATTATTTTGTTCTCAACTGTTCTGCTAATGAACTAGGATGCTTCTTTATCCCACTCCGTTGGCCCTGATAATGGTTTTTGGTGCTCCCAATGGGAAATGGGAAACTTAAAATGTTCAACACTTATTTTAAAAGTGTGGGGGGAAACTTCAATTTGTTTAAACTAAACATTGCACTTTTCTCAGTAGCCTGCTATCGTTCTGCTATGAGCAGACACTTTCCTGGAGGTTAAGGCACCAGACAGAGACTGAGACTCTGGAAAGCTGGGTTCAGTTCCTGCCTGTGCCACATACTTCCTATGTGACCTTGGCCAAGTCCCTTAATTTCTGTGCCTCAATTCTCCATCTCAAAACAGGTAATATTTCCTTTGTCCTACGCTTTGTCTTGCCTATGTGGACTGTAAGCTATTTGATTTAGTGACTGTCTTCGTATTTTTTGTATATAAAGCTCATAGCAGGGCACAACATTGACCCTGATTTCTGCTGGGGCCTCTTGATGCTACTCTAATGCAAAAAAATTCTTGAATGGTTAAACTTGTAATCTTTAAAGAGAGAGAGAAACCCATTTTACTGGAGTTATAAGAACTCTGGTCTTGAAAAATGAAAGGAGCTAATGAACTGTTAATCTGTTTTGTCTGGTTTGTCAATTATCACATAGGTTGTTTGATTTTTATATAGTGATTATTAGTATAGTCCTGTTGTGTTACTGATATACAACATGAGTAATGTGAAGACCAAGGGGACAACACCAAATTGTTCTCTGCATGCATCCTAATAGAATATAGGTTTCCACATGTAAAATGCCCTTTCTCTCTCTATTCATCTTGTCTTTTTAATTGACTTATTGCCATTTCCCCCTTATTCAACTGTCTAGCTCTTTAGAACTGAACTGCAACAGACTGTACTTGTTTTTGGGTCTCAGGCTTACCCTAGGCTATAAATCTGGGGCATTGTTGACCTTCAAATGCCCTTTCAGCTACAGTGAGGCATGAAGAATACTATGGAGCTTTTTCTTCCTCCCTCCCTCATCCCCACCCCCGCTATGGGTTTAATAGAACAATATACCCCAAACTCTAATGCCCGCTCACAAAACATATTTCATAGCGCTCTCATTGAGTGATTGTACAGCTTCAGTATAACGGAGCTCTAGTACAGTATGCTTTGGAGAAACTTTCATCACCTCACTGGTGCATATTTTGAAGATCGAGTTTTCTGTTTCCCACGCCATGTTGACAGTTTTCATAGCTGATTTATTCTTATTGTTTTGGAATGTGTGTTTAATTGCTGTTGCTCCACAAATTGTAAATGTAAGTGGAGATGTTAATCCTTGTGCAGATCCTTCATGAAATTCCCTGCTGTACCAACCAATCCATATAGCTGCTCCCCAAAACAAAAATAGTTTAAATGTTACCAGGCTAAGGGGGAAATAAACTAAGGAGACACACTCTCTTTTGTTGTTGTTGGCCTCTTCTAAAAGGGTGTGGGTAACCTTTATTCTTGTAAAAGGTACTCCATCACATCAGTGCTACAGTCTAAAACACAACTGGCAGGAAAATAATTGTAAATAACTTGTGGAAGCATATATTGTAATATAACTTGGCTCAGTCAAAGCTAATTCCATCCTATAGATATGATTTTCAGATGTGCCTAAGTCCTATTTTCAAAAGTGATTTAAGTACTTAGGAGTCTAAATTCCCTTAATTTAAATGAGATTTAAGTTTCTAAGTGCCTAAGTCTTTTTTGGAAATCACACTTAGGTGCCCTTGAAGTATCAACCCAACATCAACATTACTCTGATGGTAAAGGTGTCTTTCTCTCCCTTTCCTCATCCCATTTTATTCCTGCCCAATTTCCTATTCTACAGAGTAATGAGCCAAGAATTCCTAACTCATCCAGGAGTCCTCCTTAGCAGTCCTCCTTGATCTGCATTGTTTAAGATATTTTGTTTTTCTCAAGTAGCACCTTTTCATCTGGAAGCAAATTACCTTTACCAATATGTTTTATTTAAAAAGAATGCTGGGTCTTATTGAATCATAGTTTCAGTAATGGTATTGGACAAGGCTTCCTTTTCTTGCTAGTTACATCCTCCATTGCTAATACTCTAATGAAGATCTGATCTTTATCATTATGTCAGATCATGAGTGGTTGAACAATTAAAGTACTTTTATAGTATTTTCAGTTTTAAAATGGAAAACTTTCTGGCAACGCATAGGCTTTGGTTTGAAGTAGTATGTAAGGACTAAGCAAACATTATTGGATGAGATCAGTAGCAGGTTTAAATTGGAATAGTTTCATTTCTCAGTTTAGTTAAACTTATTTATGCCGACTGCTAAGAATCTGGCTCGCTAGCTCAAAGGAAAGCCATGCGTTATAAAAGAAAATGTTTGCTGGAGTAAAAAAGAAAAGTGAGGAAGAGGAGGAATAACTCCTTGACCAAACCAAAATTTAATTGTATGAAAATTTGTGTAAATCTTTTTTAGATATTAAAACTTCTTCCAGTTTCTTAAAAAATTAAAACTTTTTAATGCAGCAAGGGACCTCTAGGTGACTTTATAATAATCCCTATAATTCTCTAATCAGAGGCTCTTAGCCATCTGACACATCTTGCTCAAAGTCTTCAGGTCTGTGCTCTATTTGGCTGCTCCTTAGGGGTGCTGTTGTTCAAACAGGGCCAGGAAGAGGTCAAATAGACCATGCCTTTATTGAAATGCACTTAAATAGCATATCTGAGTCTCTTTAAGTCCAAAGGCTGGTACTCTCTTCTGATCCCTTCTGGGAACTTGAGCTTCTGTTCAAATTCCCACCCCATTGCCTGCCGATAAACAGCTAAGTGTTGGCATATAAATTGTATGCAAGCTTCAGAATTAACACCCCACAGAGTAGAATGTGGGGAGTCCATTCTCCTACAGCTGACTTAATCTGTAAATGCTGCACTGTCTTATTCACACTAGGAAATTAACCTGGGTGCCTCCTCCTGGAAACTACTGTAGAAGACAGCTGCTTGTGTAGATAGAAACGTGATAAGTGTTCCCTATTTTTCAGTCTAATTCAGAGCACAGCTTTTCTCTGTTCCAGTCCCCTCCCTTTAAAAAAATAGTTCAGTTAAGTTTTCTTACCTAATGTGTGTAATATGTTCTGTGTAGTTGAAGTACATTTATATAAATATATTTCTCCTTTGTTTCCTCAATCTGGACATCAACACTACTGAGAGCAGGAAGATCATTCTAGGCTTTACTGTTCTCCACCAGACTACACTTCAGATCAAAAAGTTGTGCTGCTAACAGCTTGTATGGTATGCATTGTGAAAGGGGACTGTGGAATGCTTTCTATACCTTGCTAACCTCCAGCTCATTACTAAGTATGGTTTAGCACTTAAAGCTAAACTCTGCCCTCTGATGCACACACTTGGTTCTCATTTGTTTCAGTCTGAACCATGTGCATGTGAGGTCAGTATTTGGCTTTTATTTCAAACAGACCAGGGAAGAATGAGTAACAAATACATGTTGCAAATTGAACAAATGAAGTAAGTAAAATTGCTGTATTTAATTTAACAATAAATCACTTTTGCTTAGGAACACTTGGTGGATTTTCTGACATTGTGGCTTTGTTTTTGACTTTGTTTAACTCTGATGAAGAGAAAGTAGTTTATCTGGTTAGAACTCTTGTCGCCCACTCTGACTGGGTTACTATTGCCTTTGGTGTTTAAAATGCTGTGGGATGTTGATCTCGAGTAGATAGATGATGATAGATAATCCTGATTGCTCTCAATTTTCCATCTCTCCTGCTGAATTTTATCTTTAGGAATTATAGCTGTAGGAAGATAAGCGGTGGACCAGGATGAAACTATCTATCTTGAACATGTGCAGACATACACACACATCCCTTATTTATCTTAAGAATATATATGTATATTTTATAGGGTGTATGTATTTTCAGGATTTTCTGGTACTCTTCATTAGCAGCATGTCTGAAACCACAGTTGTGTTCTCAAATATCACACTCCAAGGTGGGGTTTTATGAAAGTAGTATAAAGTCATTATCAAAAAAAGGAGGAGGTAAGATCAGTCTCAGCTATAACTTCCACCTTTTAAATTTACATTCTTTTTTTATTTACATTTTTAGCCATGAAGACTTTGAGTTTATATCAGGAACCCGCATGCGCAAGTTGGCTCGGGAAGGACAAAACCCTCCTGAAGGTTTCATGGCTCCCAAAGCCTGGACTGTGCTGACAGAGTACTACAAATCCTTGGAGAAGGCTTAGGCCTCTTATTAACTGCAGATCAATCTTTGACGCTTGATTTATTACCAAGAAGGGGACCACACAGTCACCGTTCATGCTGCTTTGTTGTGGTGTCTGTCAGGAAGTTCTTCCCTGGAAACAGACTCTTTCTCCCGAACTTAGCATCATTCGTTGCTTGTCTTATGGGTTCTATTATGTATTGGCACCTAACAAACTGCTGGTTTTAATGTCTTCTTTTATTACAGTCAAACTCTTGCAGTAGGATTTTTAACTCTTCTCTTTTTTATATTATTTTTATGCCTCTGTCCTATGAACTCTGCAACTGTTATATTGATGCAAAAACATTTTCATACACTATTTAAGCAGTCTAGTAGATTTTGATTTCATTGTTTGCAGGATACATGTAATGATTAGAACTATGGAAGTAAATGAAATATTTTAAAACTAAACTCAATACTTTTTCTGTCAACTAGTGATCACAGAAGCATTGTAACTTTAAGCTCTTGTTATATGTAATCTCAGAAAACTTCTTTATGCAGCTCAATTAAACTTTTTTGCTTTCTGTATTACATTTTGGTGTTTATTATTTTATTTTGTACTTCTCTTCTGCATTGGAGTAGCAAAGTGAGAGAAAATGCATAACTGGTGCGTAGAAAAAAATACAGGCTTTGCTATTAATTATACGTAATGCTTATCCCAGAGGTTTAGGGTGGTGGTTGGATTTCTTTTATTTGCATGTTGCCAGTGGTGTAATATGTACTTAGTGTGAATATTTTATCTAGTTGGATTTTAAGTGTTCCCAGTATTTGGTGCCAATTATTGTCTCATGACCCCAATACTTTAAAAAAAAATTGTGGGAAATCATGCATCCATTTTTCTAGTTACTTCTATTTCTGCATATGTTCTTAGGCAACATTCATTCTCATCAAAAAAATCTTCGTCTTGGCTACTATTGCAATATAAATACATGTCTCATGAGAGAATTTAGCCCAACATTTGAACTCCCTATTTCTATCTTTTCAAGAGTTCTTGATGCAAAGTAAAATCTAGCCTTTTTTTCCCTAGAACTTCTCAGTTTATGTAAACGGTGAAGCCAACACACATTTCAAGGTTCAGTAAAATTTTTTAACTAGTTTAATTCAGCAACCAAATCAATATTTATTGCAAAAATTACAAAAAGCAAATTCTCAGAGTGAAATACAGCCACTTACTTTCTGACTCTCAAGTCTTTTTCAGTATAAAATAAAACTCAGCGATTGGGATTCCATCAAGTTATCCCCATATACGGAGAGCACAGTGCTATTGCAGAGAGCAAAGGGAACACTGATTGCACCTATGCACATCAACAGCTTCTAACTAATGTCTGAGTGAGGGGGAACATTGTAAAAGCTTATCACTTTAACATTGCTATACAGATTTTCTTCAAACTTTGCTTTCTTTTCAGATCTCAGCAAGATCTACAACACTTGAGAAGTATGAACAAAATTAGCTCAGCACTTCCTTTAAGTTGCACATGCAAAGTTTCCAGTTGTAACATCTGGGTGAGCTAATGTTAGCAGCAGCTGAAATGTGGATTGCAATGAAAGTTGGAGCTTGGCCTCCAGTTGTCGCGTTTGCTTACTCCATTAGCTATAATGTCATATAATTACAATACTTTGACAGATAGTGTAGAGATGCAAACACAGGCATAAGAGTTCAGCCTAAGAATTGATACTGTAAAAGTACAGTTTCCACTGTATGATGTAAAAGTCAGAAATCCAGTGTGAACAGGTAGGCAGGCTCAAGAATGTGACCTGACCCCCCCTCACGTCGTTGAATGTAGAGACCAGAATATAAAAAGGGTAATGGGCAACTCTAGATTCTACACTTCAGCCGCTTTGAGGCTGAAATTCTGTTACATTGTTAGTTCTGGATGTCTCTCCTAACCAGCCTGTCTATTAACAAGCATTCAACTTTATTCTTGTTTTAAATAAGCAGCCCATACCATCCCCACTGTCCTTTGCAGGCTCATAAGGCTCAGCTAGGAGTGGAGAGACTGGTCTGTACGGGCAGCACTGGATCTTAGTGCAGCAGCTCTCTGCTCGCCATGTGCTTTGGCTGTACCTTAATCTTCTTTTTCTCCCTCTCCCAGTAGTGAAACTGAGTGATTAATTCTGCTTCTCCTCTGTAGACAAACTGTCTGTTCAAAAGGCTTTTTCTGTGTAAAGAGGCATACAACAGAAATGCTGCTCCTTGCCACAGACTCCTCTGTGGTGTCGCATTCATGCCTATACAGTGATTCAGAACCTTTTTTGTAGCTGCTCTGCAGCTTAACTAGAGGAGCTTTTCAGTGTCCTTTACTGCCTGGCGCTGGCATCCTTTTCTTTACCGTGGGTGCTACCTACCAGGGGGCCATAACTTTGAGAGCCTTTATGAAGAAACTAGCAATAAGTGCCTTACATAGGTAGCAGCAGGACTAATGAATTAGAAAGGTAAATTTATCTGAAACCTATCCACATAGCTTTTGGCACTCGATGTAACTGAAGACTGACCAGGTTGTTAAAGGCTAACAGGAATTATGTATCTCAGGAACAAGTGAAATTCACAACTTTTGGAAATACTGATGTAGCTCTGAATTGCAAAAAGATAAAAATGTATTTATTTAACGATAAAAGAGTACCCATCCAAAATTCTTCTTTTTGAAGATCATCTTCCTAAAGTAGAACTGACCAGAGTTGATTCTGACTCAAAGAATTTGGATTAGACACAAATTTCAAGGTGACTTTTTGTTTTTCGCGCTCTGGCTAAAATTCTTACAAATGGGCAGTGGCCTCCTCTTCTGATCTTACAGAGGGGGGGGACCATATGGCTGTTCTCCCATACTTTTTTGCAGAGCCCTGGAACTCTTACTCGCCACTATCAAGTCATTCTGACATATTGAGTATAATGGCTTAAAAAAGTAATAAAACCCCAAAAAACTAAACCCCTTTCCTGCTGATTTTAAAACTCTGTATCAATGATGCAGGGACAAACTGGACCCAGCTTTCCAAAATGCAAGAGTTAATGAGGTGGATAGAGTTTACCAAGTCCTGGTCTTTGGGGTTGAATAAGTGTTACAAAATGATTACAGCTCCTCAGTGACATTATTTATTCCAGATGATGCTAATTCCAGCAACATGCATTGAGCAACTTGAAAAAATTGTATGAGTTTTCCTGTGGAGTTACCAGGAAGCATAGAATGGAGAACTCAGGCTGCCTATTTTAAGGTTACACCAAACTGCTTGTGAGTGTAAGTTGTGTGGGGTAATGTTCCAAATCAGATGCCCTGGTTTGTGATGGAAAAGCAGCTAACAAAGACTGAGGATACTGGCTCGTATCTGTATTTTTAATAATGGATCTAAACACTAATAACTCAGTAATATTCCAGACATGGAAAATGTGGAATAGGTTGCATAAACTATTAAGGCAAAAGCCTGGAGATAACCCAAACTTCTACATCTGGAATAATTCTTCAATAAAAATCAGCAAGTATCAAATGTACTCAATGTTTTGGATGGGGAATAAAAGGATTTGAGTGATCATAGATCTTAAAGTGGATCTTAATTGCTGTGGGCCAGTCCTCCATGTGCTTTCTATCTGGACTTCAGTTTTGCCCTAATTCACTGCCTTCAGTGAGAGTTCCATGAGTGGAGCCCCTTGCAGGATCAGGCCCAATGACTATTAATGATCTACTAGAAAAATATACCTTGGCCATAGTGTTTGTAACTCAGGAAATGCTAACCAGGAAGGTCCTGGCCCTCCTATTCCTATTCCCGATGGAATATGAATTAAGGTACAAATACACTAACAACTCTACACATGTCCATGCTTGTAGTTGTGCCATAACCCCCTTCTTTCCCACATCTAGATCCCCTGAAGCCTATGTCTGAAGATGAATGCAGGGCATGTAAGCCAACACATTTGAGTGTGAGTATATACACACCTCGCACTAGCACAGTCACATATCCATCCTATGGGGCAGTACGGGTGAGGGCGTGGGCCAATACCACGTGCCAAATTTCAGTATTCTCCAGCCCCACTTCTACAATGCAGTGACCCCTTGGTGATCCAGTCTATAAAGATCCCTGTCTGCCCCTTGTCACTGGGGGATAGTGAACTGCGCTGACCAATTGAGAATGCGTTTTCCGCTGCACTCTTTTGATCAATATAGGTGAACATGGATCATATTCTGAGAGGAGCTGCCAAGTCCATTAAGCACACATGGGTGCTGGTCAATGTGTGGTTGGAATACACTGTCCATGATTTCTCCCAGAGCTGCAGGGACTTTCATCTATACTGGGAAACTTCACAGAGGCTGCAGGAGGTGGGCATTTGTTGTACTCTGTCCCAGTGTCAGGAAAACCTGAGCCACCTGTACTGGAGACCAAAACAGTCACTCCAGGAGGGATGATCATACATGCCCATTCTATGATAAACTGGACTGGGTGAATCTAAGGTCCCCAGTGCAGAGCCTGGAGTGGCTAATGACTCCCCCTACCTTGACCCCAACAGCCTTGTCATCTTTCGGGATACCAATGAGGGCCAGGGTAAGGAGGCAACAGGGACTGTGGAGGAAACCCTAGAAGTCCCACAGGGAGAATAGCATGTCACTTTGCACCTAGAGGAGACAGCTGAGCAAGCCCCCACTGATGAGCCTGGGGAGGACTCTGAGCCAAGGCAGAAATAAGTACTGAAGGCTAGTAAGTTCTAATAAACCCACCCTCCCTCTTCCCTGCCAATATCCCCTCATGCTCTGGTGCTAGATCTGATTTTAAGCCCAGCCCCTGCTCAACTCTACTTCAGAATGGTCCCCAAGCAAGACATGGCTGTAAATCAATGATTTTACTGAATTCCCATGAGGCACTATTATGTATTTGGCAGAACATGATTTTATATACATGCATCTTTCCTGCATAGGCTTCTCCTTTCCCAGAAGGTTCCTCAGTTCTTAATACACCTAAAACCTTGTTCCCTACACCATTGTCTGCCCTATTCTCTGCATTAAAACTCTGCAGTTCTGCCTGGTTAACTGACCCTGTGTGTGGAACTGGAAGCATTTTGGAAAATGCTACCATGAAGATCCTGGACTTTAATCTCTTACCTAACAGTATAAATTAGGAGAAAGGTCCTGAAAGCCAATCTTTCCCTATGTCTTTGGTACCTACATGTACCATGACCATTCCTCTCCAGCACTGCACATAAGTCTGTCTAGATGTTTTGTGAGATCTGCAGCCTTTGCACCCAGCCGACAATTTGCCATGCAGTTCTCCTGATTGTCACAAACCCATTACTATTGCCTAGCTCTTCCTAGTAACTGGGGTTCCCTCCCTAGGAGGAGTATCCTCAGTGTGAGAGGATACTATGTGACATCTTCTGGAAGGAGGGTCCTAACTATGGGATTGTTTCCTTCTGCTACAGCTTGATGTTATCTTTCTCTGAGACTTTCATCCTCTTTAACAGCATAGAGGCTGTCAGGCTGGTGGTGGGACTGCTTTATTGTGTCCCTTAAAGTCTCCTTTATGTACCTCTCTGTCTCCCTCAGCTCCTCCAGACCAGCCACTCTGTCTTCAAGAGCCTGTACTGTCAGAGGGCCACAAGCTGCTTGTACTGCATGCACACCCATGCCACCTGTTCAGAATTGCAGAATGCAGATAATTGCACATGCTGTATTTAGTGCAATGAAGTGGATAGCCCTCACTCTGCTGCTGGACTTCTGCCTGCTTTATTTGTACTCCTGCAGTTCTTTTGAGGGGTGAGGTTGGGTTTATTAACCGAAGTTTAGAGCATGTTTGTTAGGTGTATTTACCTCTCACACTTCTTTGCAAAACTTCCGTTTTCTGCTCCTGGCTTTTTAAACTCCTGTTCTACTGAGTTACCCCTCCTCCCCCTCAGTCAAGGGATTGCAGGACATAGGGTGACCCGACAGCAAATGTGAAAAACCGGGATGGAGTGGGAGGTAATAGGAGCCTATATAAGAAAAAAACCCCAAAATTGGGACCGTCCCTATAAAATCTGGAGATCTGGTCACCCTAGCAAGACGGCAGACTAGACCCTCATTAGTAAGCTCTCGGCCTAGCCTTGCTGGCCCTTTGGCTCTGCACACAGCCCCCAGAAGAGACTGCACTGTAGTTTGCACACAGCAAACAAACAAATTAACAGACAAACTCTCCCCAAGGGTCACATAGTCTTTCCTCCTTTACCTGGAGAACTCCCTCACAAAACTCCCCTTTTTGCTGCTCCTGTTGGTTAGGTCCTGACCTGAAGCTATAAAACAAATTATTACTGGACTATCACTGTGCCCTTGTGTCTGTGCATTTCTTGGCCAGCATGCTGTCAGCGATAGGGCTGGGGCCAAGCAGACCAAGGGAAGGGATGGGTTTGGAAAATGCCTGGTTGGGGATAGGATAGTTGTCGAAAACTTACGGTTGTCCACAGTTACAGTTGTCTTTGCCTCCTTTGACGATTACAGAAAAGTTTGAATGATTTACCTGAATTAACCCTTTCTCCTCACCCTGTCTTACTGTCCTCTTACAAATGAAAGTTGCATGAAACTGGGGGGCGTGAGGGGGTGAAGGGTTGGTTAGATATGGGAAGGGAAAGGGAATCCTTTGGTTGTCGAAGGAATGTCACAGCAGTCCTTTCTCCCTTTGAAGATTGATAGGGTTTTTTAACCATTCCCAGGCCCTGGTATCTGGCATCTCCCTGCTCCTAGCCATGTTAAGAAGCCAGGAGAGGTTTGGGGTGGGTGCAGTATCCACTTCAGCAGTTGCTAAAACACAATGCAGTGTTCCTTTGCAGTTGACAGGTGAGTAGTTTGCAGTGTTGATCACGAAGTTCAGGGAAGAAAATAAAGTGGTGTTGCCTCTTTCCTTCCCTGCCCCTTTCACTGCTGTTTGCTGGACACAGGGGCTGGATTTTTCTGGTGATGCAGGGGCAGTTGAGGATGAGTGAATGTTCGTAGTGGTTTGCTTCTCTCCTGCCATGGAAACGCCATCTGCTAGCATAGAATATAATCAATTTCCTGTCAAATTGCCTCCCACATCCAGAAGCATATTTCAGCAAATTTCTAGGGTAGCAGAGATTCCAGCTGGTTCTTGAGGTTCAGCAGCAGTGCAAATGTGGTTCACCTTCATAGCTGACCAAAACCCTCCATTCAGCAATATGTAGAGGGTTAATCATTAACAGAAACATCTCTCTGGCATTGATTGATGAATCATCTCCATGGGACTGAAAAGCCACATCTCCCTCTCTCTCTCTTGTTCTGGTACCTTGAAAACTACTGTGTTCTCCAAATGCTGGCCAGCCTTTAAAGAAGAAATTGGCAATTGGTAATATAGCCCCTTGAAGGACCTGAACTCCATCCCAACTGCCCACTTGAGACACTAAGAATTATTTCTTAAAAGCATTGCTATATGTGTCTTACCATTATTAGCCTCTGCTCCTTGGGGACTGCAAAAGTTGTCTGAGAAGCAAGGATAGTTTAACAGTTGCATTCCTGAAATGCTAAAAAGTATTGATGTTGTGGCCTTCAACAGCAAAATTATGTGCTGGGGGTCGGGGGGAGGAGGGGGTTTAGCTTTGTCCAAAATAATTTAAAATAAATTGCTATTCTTGTCTCTGAAATTGTAAGACTTTGAGCTGCAGAGAGGGAAACCATTCCGAGGCAGATGGAGGACCTTGGAGGACTTGCTCATTGACATGGAGACGAGGAACCATGAGCAGTTTCAGTTCCTCAGAGCACAGGAGGGTCAGTCTCTTTAGCAGGAAGAGGTACTGATGAACCAGTTCCTGGAGCACGATGCACGCCACAGGGAATGAGTGCTTGCCCCCCAAAAATGGGAGCATGCCCTGGTGATCACTCATACAACTGGTGGCTGAAAGAATTTGGGGCCTGCCTGGTGCCATGGGCACTGCTCCTCTGTGGGAACTGGCACAGCTGCAGTCTAGTAAGGTGCTGCTGTGGTGGAGGACCCAACCCTCCTGAGTGACTAGGAGGAGCCTGCATGACTCTTGATACAAACACCCCTCCATCAGCACCTGAAAGCCCTCATAAAGCTGGCAGCATCCGGTCAGCCACAGTAGCTGTCAACTCCGTCCCATCCCAGCACCTGCATGCAGCAGCTCCCTCCACAGTGGGACAAACTGCTCGGGCAACCCCGTTCCTCCCTGGGCCCTCCTTCCAGGCTGCAGCTGCTCCTCACCTTTTCCTCGCAGTCAGAGGTGGCTCTGGGCTTGGGCACCTCGCTCATGCCTCATCCTGCAAGAACCCAAGTTTCCTGGTTGCAGTTGACTGCAATTTTGAGCTCCAGGTAGTAGTCAGCCATTGCAATGCTCAGAGCTAAACAGCAAGGATGGTGGCTTTCTACTTGCAGATGAGAGAGAGGAGAGAGCACGCACACGCTCTCTCTACCTATTTTCACACACCTTGGTCTGCTCTTTCAAGTGCTAAGTGCAGAACTGCATATGCGATAATAATAATACAAAAAGCATCTGCAATATTTCAATTGCAATTATCATGGACAAGCATGCAGATTGATTATTTGAACATACAACTACCATAATTGTGAGCGTGCCTTTTTTTGCACACACAATTGAGCCAAAAATCATGTGTATGTGTATGTAATGCCTCTGTCTGTGAATGAATGATCTCTCTCCCTTTCTGTCAGGCCCCTCCCTCTTTCCCTCCGCCCTTCTAAGGCTAGTCCCAGCCCAGTGTTCACTACCCGGCTGATAGAATGCCAGCAGACAAGGAGTTAACAACTCCCCTCTGCGGGGTTCTGTTTTTCACCCTTCTCACAGACAGGCGGCAGGGCATGCTCTAGGCTGGGCCGGTGGCTCCAGGTACCTCCAGTGCACAGGATTAGGCCACTAGGCCCATCTCCATGGCAACCCTATGGCATGACACAAAGACCAAACTGTGCAGTTGATGAGCTCCGTTCACAAGGCTCGCGCTGAAAGACTCTGGGCAGAGAGCAGCTTCTGGGCCTCAGAACAGTCCAACCCCTCCCTGCCCTAATCCCTTGCTCCAGGGACCAACCCCCCACGGTGCCCCAACTGAGCAGATGGGCAGGCTCCAGTCAGCTTCTGCCAGTCTGACTCTGCAGGCAGCAGGTGAGTCCTGGGAGAGGAGGGAGTGAGCGAGGGATGCGGGGGTCGGGGGGTGGGGGTGGGTGAGGACTGAGCAGGGGGCTGGGCCTCAAGAGAAGAGGCAGAGGAAGGGTGTTCGGTTTTCAGAAATTAGAAAGTTGGCAACCCTATCCAGGAGACATCCCTGTTGTTCCCTACTCTCCTTCCCCCCACCCTAAACTGTTTTCTGTAGCCATTTCCCCTCTTGTCAAAGGAAGTGGGAGGGTAAGGAGCAGAGCTGGTTCCAGCTTTTTTGCTGCCCCAAGAGTTGAAGCAAAAAAAAAAAAAGATAAAGTTGATCGGCAGCACTTTGGCAGCAGCTCAAAGAGGACTGGATGACCCACCGCCGAATTGCCACCGAAGATCTGGATGTGCCACCCCTTTCCATTGGCTGCCCCAACCACCTGCTTCCTTCACTGGTGCCTGGAGCCAGCCCTGATAAGGAGACAAGTTCACATGATAATGAATGTATGGTGCTCAGGGAGTGAGACATGCAGTTCCTCTTTAAAAAGTTTTACTTTTATGATACATGTGTCACTTTTAATAAATGTTACAGTTTCCTTGATGTGTGTGGACCCTCCTGCCTGAATGGGACATTTCTTCTGGTTTGGTATAGCGCCCCTGTCAAGGTTCCTTCCCCACTCTGAACTTTAGGGTACAGATGTGGGGACTTGCATGGACACTTCTAAGCTTAATTACTAGCTTAGATCTGGTATCGCTGCCACTGTCCAGAATTTTCAGTGTCTGGATCACTCCCTTTCCCCCCTAAAACCTTTCTCTCCCTGGGTAGCCTTGAGAGACTCCTTCACCAATTCCCTGGTGAGTCCAGATCCAATCCCTTGGATCTTAAAACAAGGAGAAATTAACCATCCTCCCTCCTTTCTCCCACCAGTCCCTGGTGAGTCCAGATCCAATCCCTTGGCTCTTAAAACAAGGAGAAATTAACCATCCTCCCTCCTTTCTCCCACCAGTCCCTGGTGAGTCCAGATCCAATCCCTTGGCTCTTAAAACAAGGAGAAATTAACCATCCTCCCTCCTTTTTCCCACCAACCCCTGGTGAGTCCAGATCCAATCCCCTTGGATCTAAAAACAAGGAAAAATCAATCAGGTATTAAGAAAAAGGCCTTTAATTAAAGAAAAGAAAGGTAAAAGAGAACCCTCTGGGAGAGATTAGCATACCAGCTACTCTCTCAGACAACAGATTCTAAACACAGAGGATGTTCCCCTGGGCACAAATTTAGTTACACAAAAAAATACCCAATTTAATTCTACCTCTAATTGCATAAAACAGATTACAAAGAAATAAACATAAACCTATTTATTCCTTTTTAAAAGTTACTACTCTGATAAGAGGCTGGTTCCTCGATCTTTTTCACTCCCGCTGAAACTGAAACTCTAAACAAAGGAAAAACTTCCCTCCTTCCTTTTGAAACATCTTGTTCCCCCATTGTTTCCTCTGGTCAGGTGTTAGCTAGGCTAGGTGAACTTTTTAACCCTTTACAGATAAAAGAAGCATTAACCCTTAACCATCCGTTTATGACAGCCCCCAACTCAAATCTCATTACTTTGATTTGTGTAACACTCTGTGGAGTCAGCACACTGCAAAGAATTATTTTTCTCTTCCACACCCACTTCACGCCCCCATAAATATCCAAATTCCAAAGAATATACCAGAAGGATGGGGAAAGTAAGATATGCTCATAATGCATAGGTAGTTTTAACATGAGCAGAAGTCACAAAACAGAGAAAGGTTAAATAAACTTACTTATGGCTTGGTTCATATACACCTTTATAACTCTGTCCTTGGGAGCCAAAAAATCTTACTGCGTTATAGGTGACAACCACGTTATATTGAACTTGCTTTGATCTGCCAGAGTGCGCAGCCCCATCCCCATCCCCCTGGAGCGCTGCTTTACCGTGCTATATCCGAATTCATGTTATATTGGGTTGCGCTATATTGGGGTAGAGGTGTACATGTAAGCAGGATCTGAATGACCTTTCCCGCCCCACTCCCTTGACATCTAGTGATGAGCTGAGGGAAAAGATTTCAGGAACAGATCGTATTTACATAAACATACCTACTCTGCATAGGAATTTAGCAGAGGGAACTGCTTTGTCAGTGATCAATTTTGCTGGTGTAATGAAATATTATCCTGATTGTATGAATAACGGGCAGAAGAACTGTACTTAGTTTTCCCTGATTGAATGGGTCACCTCTACTGAACCTCATTTGCTAAACAGGTGGTTGAGATGCCAAATCCCAGTGAAAGAGAGAGGGTGGGACAGGAGTCCTACCCAGTGGTGTAGGTTCTACCTAACGTCCTAGGCACTATTTAACTCTCTCTTTCTTCATTGTTTAAAGATTGAGCTAATTAGACTCAATTGCCAGACCTTCCTTTGTTTAGTGATTATTAGAACTGAAATCACTGATAACTACGTCTGAGAGCCTAGCTTTAGACGTGGTGTGGGACGTTTTAGTGAAAGACACTGCACAGCCTGCACTCTAGCAGTGAGGTTCCCCACTAACTGGTGAAATCATGGAGAGCTCGGTTAAGTGGTGGGACCTCAAGATGTGGTGTCACAAAGGGTGCAGTAGAGAGGCAGGTGCAGCCAAGAAGCTAAGGTGCAGCGTAATGTATGACAGTTCAGCAGGCAATGGTGGCAGTGTTGGGCAGCAATGCAAAGTGAACAGTAGCAACTGTGAGACAGTTGCAGCGGTGGCCACAGCAGAAGAGGTCTTGATGAACGCCTTCCCCCCTCACTGGGGTGGGAGGTGATGAACACATGTGAATTCTCCTCTGAATTCTGAGTCTTTGCTGACCAAGGACAGCAACTGTGGGGTGAGTGGGGTGCGGTGGAGGGGAAGAGAGTGGTGTGTTAAAGGAACATTTGTTTGTTGGACTTTTGCACCGCAAGATGAGAAACTGAGACAAAGAACACTACCCAATGCACTCTGCGGTGGGTGTTTTTTTTCATGCTATATGCTTTTGAATCATAGTTGTGGTGTTCTCCCAAATTAATGCTGACTTCCTTTTTTTCTTTTTATTAAAAGTTTTCTTTGCTACATACAGACTCAGTCTTTGCTAGAAGGGAAGTATTGCCTCTTAGAAGCACCCTGGAGTGGTGTTTAATTTTCCCAGATTAGTTATTGGGGGCTCAAGCCGGTTCTGTTTTGTATTATTAAGAGGAGCCCCCTAGATATTGAACCTGGCCCTCATGGCTGATGACTCAACCTGGCAGAAGTTACATACAGAACAAGGAAACACAATTAAATTACTGTAACAGTAAAGACATCAGGCACTGAACAGTGATTAAATGGCCCCTTATCTCCACCAAAATTTGACCTGTTTCAATTTTGGGTGTAGTCATACATAATAGCTGATGAGTGCTGTTATCACCACACTCAGTCGAGTGTGAAAAGTGAATTTCTGAAGTTCTTCTGGACCCTTAAAGAACATTTTCGTCTTTGAACTGATTGAGTGCTCCTGAAATTGTTAATGTTAACATTTTTTAGAAGTTAACACAAAAGCCTTCCGCAGTGATCCCAGTAGAACTGGATCAACACCCTCAGCAGCACAAAAGCCAACCTCTGAGGTGTTAACCCTGTGGAGGTACCCTACCAGGAGTCAATAGTTACAGAAATGAATGGCTAATTACATCATTATAGAAACGTCGGCTAGAGGGCAACAAAACCCTCAAAGGTTTGTTGGCACACTATGTATCAATGTTCTCTCTTGTGCTGTTCCAGCAGCTGCATATGGTATGATGGTGTCAGCTGGCACAGGCAGTCGTCACCCAATGTCTTCCTGCTGTTCCAGGATGTGTGCAAATATGGCATACAAGATTTTCCTTGTCTGCTGGGAATCAGCACCAGTGTGCACATGGGTGCGATCTGGCTATCTGAAAAGGCTTTGCAAACGAATCCCATTTTGTGCCCACTCTGTTCAGAAATACTCCATTTAACCATTTCATATGTTGTGGAGGGCACAGCAGGTCATGATTATGCAAATTGTGTTGGCCACTTTCGCGAGGCCTACACACCTGTCTGGATGCCAATGAGCCTTCAGTTCCCCACTCCATGACCATTCTACAGCTACTCAGTTTGTAGCTGAAATCACTTTTTCCTGGATCATGGATGTTGGGGTACCATTTCGTGATCCAAATTAGGAGCTTGTGTGTCTGGTCCCCCAAAATAACCTTTGTCACAGACTACCATAGAAAACCATGTCATGTTTGGGAAATAAATTCCCATCTCCACCCCTGAAGTACAATCCCAATCTCCTCAACACTCTGTCATCATGAACCTTTCCTGTGTTTCCAGTCTCGGTAATGGTGAATCATCCTCTGCGGTACACTAAGCCTTGCAGAACAAATGAATTAGTAACCTTTTTGATTCACAAACTCACATGCCCCTTTTGATGGGCAAAGTATTGGGATGTGGGTGCCATTGATGGTCCCTGCACTGTTCAGAAAACTCCATCCTCTAAAATCCAGCCAGAATGTCTGGGTTATGGCAACCACCCATATGTAGATGATAGTATTGATTGCCTTGCAGCCACTGCTCATCATCCCAGGTTTCCAAAACAATGTGATCCTACCACACCAGGCTGGTTCTCCTGCATTGGTGGCAACACTGGCAGTCCCCATATTTGTTCCATGGGACAATAGTGGATAGTCAGTTGCCCTCTCAGTCAGCCTTCTTTGGCATGTCAGAAAGTTCTGGCCTGATTCTATCCATTATCTCAGTGACTACTGCACTGCAGAAACTTTTGCGCCATGAGACAGAGCAGGAGCAGAACCACATCATCGTTCACTTGTTCCATGTCTTCCTCCAAGTTTGGCAGAAGAGAGAGGTGAGTGGCAACTGCCATAGGCAAATGAGAGAAGGTGGTGGAGAGTACCAACTACATTCTTCAAGACAGTTCCTAGAGCAGGGTCAGGCAAACTTTTTGGCCTGAGGGCTGCATCAGGTTTCGGAAATTATATGGAGGGCCGGTTAGAGGAGGGGATTGTGGCCTGACCCTCACCTCCTGTCTGCCCCCTTCCCAGACTCCTGCCCCATCCAACCCCCTCCGTTCCCTGACACCTCCCCGGACTCCTGCCCTATCCATCCCCCAGCTTCCTGTCCCCTGACTGCCCTCGGACCCCCGCCGCCCCATCCAAACCCTCCTCTCAATCCTGACCACCCCCTGGGACCTCTGCCCCCTTCAAACACCCCTTCTCCCTGTTCCCTGACTGCGCCCAGAACCCCTGCCCCTGACTGCCCCCTGCTGCCCTATCCTACCCCCCCTCCTTCCTGACTTCCCTCGTGGGATCCCTGACCCCATTCAACCTCCTATTCCCCCGTGACTGCCCCAGCCCCATCCACACCACCACCCCCTGACTACCACCCCAAACTCCCCTGACCTCTATCCAATCTGCCCTGCTCCATGCCCCCTTACCGCGCTGCCTGGAGCACTGGTGGCTGGCAGTGCTATAGTCACGCCGCCGGGCTGAAGCCGGGCCACACCGCCCCTGCCACAGCACAGAGCACCAGGTCAGGCTGGGCTCTGCAGCTGTGCTTCCCCATGAGCTCACAGCCAGGGCATTGTGCCGGCGGTGGAGCAAGCGAGCTGAGGCTGCAGAAGAGGTAGGACAGTGTCCTGGGCCAGAAGCTCAGGGGTTGGGCAGGATGGTCCCGAGGGCCACATCTGGCTCACAGGCTGTAGTTTGCCCACCCCATCCTAGAGTGTCTTCTATGACCCGGGAATACTGTCCCCAAAATGGTAGTGCTAATGTAGCATACCAAATAGAGACAGCATATACCCATGTCCAGCACAGCATATGTGGACACTCTCCACATATGTGGGGCATATGGGCGATCATGTACATAATCAACTACCCAAATATGCTTGCAAATGTAGACCTAGCCTTAGAGTCACTGGTCAATGTTTAGCTGAAAAGCCACAGAGGACATTGTGTCCT
Source organism: Chelonoidis abingdonii (assembly GCF_003597395.2). NCBI lineage: Eukaryota > Metazoa > Chordata > Testudines > Testudinidae > Chelonoidis > Chelonoidis abingdonii. The sequence continues at coordinate 32,392,463 of NC_133773.1, forward strand.
CCCTAGTTCAAGCATAAATTACCCTTCTCTGGTGTCTGCTCTTCCTAAGATGAGTGCAAATAAGGTCACTGTGTCTTCATTGAGTTCAACCTACTCATACGTGGAATAAAATATCTTGCTAAAACTGGCTAGAAATTCCAATCTGAAAGTGATGCACTTTAAGATCACGAGTGCGTTAGCTAATGGATGCTTGAAAGAGAGAGCAACTGCTGGCTCAAAACAAGTACTTTGTCCAGGCACAAGAATTGGCTCTTGGAAGTTACCCAGAATTCAGTGGGTTGTTTGTTTTTCAATCTGAGAGCTTTAAAAGATGAGTTTGATATTTGGTATTTTCCCCTTTTCCTTCCAATGTATAATGTTAAAAAAAGTCAATAAACTGTATCACGCAATTTTAAAAGTGTAAGCCTGCCTTATGGTCAGTATGCCTGCTAGATACCACAGAGCTCTTGACAATGCAGCAGCTGTTAGTCAACTCGTGATCTGAGAGAGGAACATGTAAGAGTTTCTGCACAGCTGTGTTGTTTTACCTTGAAGAAAGCCTGAGGGTTGAAATAGCAGGGCCTCTTTTAAATTTGCTTTCTACTTTCATAATAAACTTTGTTTTGGTTATGAAATAAGTTGGACTTTTATACACCCTTCAAAGTGGAGATGAGGTTTCTGAGTCTCTTGCAAACCTCGTACCCACCCTTATGATTTTTGGGGTTTTTACATGTATCCCTTTCATTATTTAGCTTTTATGAAAATGTTACATTTTGCTCCTTTATAGAGAGGGCAGGTAGGAGTGTGTGTGCGCATGCACCAGTATCATTCTTGTGACATTACCAGAGCTGAGTGCTCTAGAAACACCATCTTGATATCATTTTGAAGCTGAAGGGGGAAGGCAGTGTCACTGAAAACTAGATCAGTGCTTTAAAGTACATCTGGAATTCTTAAAGACAATAAATAGCTCCAAGTTAAAACAGAGCATAGAGGTGTGCCATAAAATTCCATAAGACTTAGATTCAGTCAAAGAATTCCCCCTTTCAAAATATTTATATGCAGAGTGGTTGTAGTCAGAAGGCTACCTGTATATAAAATGGCATCTTATTCAACGTAAATTCTAGTGGGTCATAAGTGGTGCAAAGGCCTTGTGCTATTCCTCTGCATTCAAGGGATCGTATCCTAAACATCCCACTTGAAATTTCATCTCTCATTATTTACTCTTATTTCACTCTTCCCGTTTCATCTTAGAACAGCAGTTGTAACATCTTGCTGGGCCATTTCCTGAGGGTTGCTGGTTGGCTGAGATTAATTTGTTGAAACTATAATAAAGAACAGAATTATCAGATGTAGATAAACACTATATGTCGGGGAAGGATCAACAAGATTTTTGTAAAGGGAAATTATGCCACACCAATCTATTAGAATTCTTTGAGGGGGGTCAACAAGAATGTGAACAAGGGTGATCTAGTTGATGTAACATACTTGGACTTTCAGAAAGCCATTGTTAAAGTTGCATACCATAGGTTCTTAAGCAAAGTAAGCAGTTATGGGATGAGAGGTCCTCTCATGGAGCAGTAACTGGTTAAAAATAGCAAACAAAGGGTAGGAATAAATGGTCAGTTTTCACAAAGGAGACAGGTAAATAGTGGAGTCTCTCAAGAATCTGTACTGGGACCTGTGCTGTTCAATATATTCATAAATGATCTGGGAAAGGGGGTAAACAATGAGGTGGCAAAGATTGCAGACAATATGGAATTACTTCAGATAGTTAGGGCCAAAGCTACCTGCCAAGAGTTACAAAAAGAACTCAAAAAAACTGGGTGACTGGGCAACAAAATGGCAGATGAAATTCAATGTTGATAAGTGCAGAGTAATGCATGATGGAAAAAATAATTCCAACTGTACATACAAAATGACAGGGTCTGAATTAGCTGTTACCACTCAAGAAAGATTCTTGGAGTCAATGTGGATGGTCCTCTGAAAACATCTGCTCAATCTACATGGCAGTCAAAAAAGCTAACAAACTTAGGAAATATTAGGAAAGAAATAGATGTTAATTTAAATAGAAAATACTATAATGCCACTATATAAATCCATGGTAAGCTCACACGAAGAGTATATATGTAGTTTTGGTTGCCCCATCTCAAAAAAGATATCTTAGACTTGGAAAAGGCACAGAAAAAGGCAATGAAAATGATTAGGGTTATGGAACAGCTTCCATACAAGGACAGATTAAACAGACTGGGACTGTTCAATTTAGAAAAGTGATGACTAAGGCTGGGGGGTAAGATCGAGATCCATAACATCATGAATGGTATGGAGAAAGTGAATAGCACAAAGGTTTTATGACCAATTGATGCCAATGGCAAAAAAACCATTGGCTTTAATGAGAGCAAGCCATGGGATCTTAAAATATCAGATGAGAATTGTGAAGTCGGTGTATAATGTGCTGCATAAATCCATTATTGCATTATAAATAGGCTGGAGGTCTGGTGGCACATAGAGCGCTTCTTTGTTGCCTGCTGAGAGATGGCTGGGCACATGGTGTTGGCTTTTCTGCCTCATTTCTAGCTGCTGAATCCAGTAAGTACTCTTCCACCTAAGGATCTGCTGCTGTTGCAACAAAGATGAAATGTAATCACAAATGGAGTGAAGTGTACATTAACTGTATTAAAATGTGGTCCCCACTACAAAAAATTAGGAGAACTCTGCTATATATAATTATTTTATTTGTATTACCATAGTGCCCAGGAGCCCTAGTCCTGGACCAGGATCCCTATAACTTTCTATTTAATTTAATTTTATATTTTGTTAACAACTTCCTCTATAAAGCCTTCCAGGACTTGCTCACTAAACTTTCCTTGTCTTTTTTTAGTCTGAACTGGAGCCCATTTGAGTCAAATGAAAACACTCCCGGTGACTTCAAATGGGCTGTGGATCAGGTGCCTTGAGAAGGAGGTAATGGTTTTTAATAGTTTTAATGCCAGAAATCTCTGTGCTGAGCACCATGCAATAGTAGTTCGCTGTAAAACGGGCATAGATTTTAGGAATGTGAATTTTATTCCATACATTGACATTTACTCCATGGAATGACTTGAAAACACCATCAGATACTGATCCAAAACATTGAGTGAAGTAAATCTGGAGTTAATGCACTAAAGGAACTACTTCTGATTTGTACTAGCATAGCTGTGAACAGAATCTGCCCTCCAAGATTTGTGAAAATCTTTTCCTCTTTCAGACTATGTCTAGTGTGATGGGGCAAGGCCAGATGGCTACAGTGAAGTAGTGAGGAACAGGTATGTTAGCCCCAGGCTAAACAAATTCCTGGTACCATGGTAACCAAATGGCAGTTGCTCCAGGTTAATCAAGACACTTGGGGTCAATTAAGATCTTTCTAGAAGGCAGTGGAGATAGCTACATTGATTGGGACATCTGAAGCCAATTAAGGGCTGGCTGGAACTAGTTAAGCCTCCCAGTTAGTTAGTGAGGTGTGTGTGTGGGTGTGCTCGTGGAGAACTGAGGAATACAAGCATTATCAGACACCAGGAAGAAGAGGCTGTGGTGAGGATAAAGAAGGTGTTTGGAGGAGGCCATGGGGAAGTAACCCAGGGAGCTGTACTTGTTGTGCAGCTGTTACAGGAGGCATTATAGACAGCTGCAATCCACAGGACCCTGGGCTGGAACCTGGAGTAGAGGGTGGGCCTGGGTTCCCCCCAAACTTCCCAACTCCTGATCAGACATAGGAGGAGCTGACCCAGACTGTGGGTTCCACAAGAGGGGAAGATCACTGAGGTGAGCAAATCTGCCGATAAGCGCAGGACCCACCAAGGTAGAGGAGGAACTTTGTCACACTAGGTTAAGAGCGATGGGTGTGATTCTCAGCTTACAGTGCACATACTTGTGCTAGCTCAGAGAGAGCTGGTGTAAGTATAAATAATAGTGTAGCCATGGTAGCATGAGCAGTGGAAGCATAGTTTAGCCATAATGAATACAAACCTACCTGAACCCTGTGGATATGTACTTGGCATGGTTAAGCTGTGCTACTGTTGCCTATGCCATTGAGGCTACACTACTTTTATCCTCATGCTAGCTATCATTGAGCTAGCTCCAATATGTATACGTGAGCTGGGAATCACACCCCTAGCTCAGAGTGGAGACATAGCCTCATTGACTAGTGATTTTGGGTGACTCAGCTTTTGGGTGCCTAATGTGAGACATCCTAAAGAGGCCTGATTCTCAGAAATGGCTGAACTGTGAAATGAGGCCCCATTAAATGTGTCAGTTTTGAGCACCCAGAAACTTAAGCACTCAGTCTGTAGTTACTTTTAAGACACAATCTCTGGGTGAATATCAGGTTGGGCAAATGTTATTCTCCAAAAGGTATCCAGGTGGAAGTTTGAAGGCTGTAAAATTGAGCAATACTTTGGCTGCATGAAACATAGACCAGATACAACTCAGTCCTACTTTCCAGGCAAGAATGCAAGTCTGTAGTTTTTACCCACGACCAAAGCTGAAGGAGCCTGTTGTTCAATTGTGCACTCTTCTGTAGCTGGAGCTTCCCTGACTTACTAGCTGAGAGCACCAGCAGGGCAGAAGTGAGGCACCTTTGGTGGAACATGCTATCGGTGCCAACATGAAAAGCACTATAAATGAGCTCTGTATGATTATTGCTAATTATTTAGTGGCCTTTATAAATAACTTCTGTTACTATTGCTTTATTGGTTATTTCTCTAAACCACAAGCACAGATGCTTGAGTGAGAAGTCTCCCAATCTACTTGACAGTTAAAGATGCATTGAGTAACAATTAACTACTTGTTATTTTCAGCTCTCGCATTTACTGTTCTGCTTCAAGTTTTTCTAACTGTTGGGTTTTTGTAGCTAATTCTTAAACTTTAAGTTAATAGGGTCTTGTGAACAATAGCACCAATTTAAGATTTTTCATTGTTAATTACTAAACATCCCTCTTGGGTCACATTTTACATTTGTTTTATCATTTTTGTCTCTACAAGAGTGAACTAGCTTATTCAGAGAATAGCTAGCTTGCATACTGAAAACTGTTCACATGGAAGCCACTAGTCAACAGTTGTGGTCTGATTATTTCCTTCTTACACAAGTACTCAGCTCAGTGCCCTCTGTGTCCTTACTTTCTGTGTTGCAGTTGCTTCTTGTGAAACACCAGCTCTAAAAGCTGGAGATAAGATTTTGGCTTTGTTTAAAGCCAGTGTGGTGGGAGGGTGAAACCCTCCAACTGAATCAGTGAAACACTGGATCTATTATAAATTAAAGAAATGATCACCTCATGTAATGCAGAAGATTTTTGCTGTATCTTCATAAAGAATAGTTTATAGCTCACTGTTTTAATTACCTGTGGAGGATTTTTATTTTCAAGGGCAAAACAAATACATATTTCTAGACTTAAAGCAATCTCTAACTGAACAGAGAAAAAAGGGAGAATGAATGTCCTTTGGTCATTTGGATATATACCTGATAGAAAAATCTTCCTTTTAATCCTTTGAGTATTCTCTGGAGAACACATTTTTCCCAACAAAAGATGTGTTTTATAGAGCCCATAAAATAGTCATATAACTGAGACTAGAATGATCAGGTCTCTCTTGTGCTATATTTGGATATGAGCCTCGATGCTACTGGCTTCTACTGTTTCTCTCATCTAACTGTTGAATCATCATCAGTGAGAGAATTTGCTGAACATTTTCACTGAACTGACCTATGGACATCACTTGCAACAGATCTTTGATCAAACCAAAAACTGCTCATTTCACTCAAATACTCTGTGTGTTTCACTTGTGAGTTTAAAAGCAACCAAAGGAGAGAAATGCATGAATGTCTCTGGTCTACTTATGCAGGTAGTCATTGCCTTTCTCATCCTGCAACATCCACATGCCTCTCCACCAAAAGTAATCTCTCTCCCTCTTCCCAAGCTACTTCCAAATCTTGCATTCAGTGTCACATTTTTGGAGCACAGATTTTTACACTGATGCTCAAGAAGCCTTCTCACACCAGTTTTATGAAGTACAGTTTGAAAGAAGTCAGCCAGATATCTTCAGTCTTTAAAATGGCAGCTTAAAGAAAAGCTTAGCTGGCTGTGGACAAACTGTGATTCTGGCTCACTGAGTGTCTCTGCAAAACATCTCAAATGAGCTAGTTCTCTTCTTACGTGACTGAAAGTGGGCTATAAACATGACAGAAAATGGGAAAAGCCACCAAGTGAACTGCGACAAGATTGCCTGGAACTTCATTGTGATGAACTTGGTTTAAATAGCTAAGTGAAGATTCTATAATATTTACTTTAAGTTTTTAAAATGTTTTGGGTTCACGACCCACAAAATGAACAAAAATGTGTCCTATTGCCCATCATATCCCACAATTCTTTGTGCCTTTGTTTCCTCAGGGGAATTGCATTTAATGTAAAGGATTCCTGTTTTGAAGATGATTCCACACTGTACACATTTACTGTGCATTTTATGGTTGCTTTGGGATATTTAATATTTATTCAACCTCCATGTGCAATTTTAATAAAACACATGCCCATGGGGCATTCCACTTCTGTATCCTCTCTTCCTTTTCTCATAAAAGAGTCTTTTTATTGTTTCAGGCTGAAAGTTTTTGTTGAATTTGGACATATCTGCAAGAAAAATACCACAGTTTAAAGTTTTATCATGTAAACTATGAAAAACTCAACCAAATTATGTCTCTCTCATCATGGATTCACAACTTGTAAAAAGCCACATAATTATCAAACCCAACTGTGAGTGGAAACAGAGACAGTCTGCACAGTTTAAAATGCCTCAGAAGGGAAGGGACTACTTTCCTCTCTTACTCTACATTTCCCCAGTTTACAGAGATAGGGGAAATGTAGTGTATGGGTATGGCTATACTCCATTTAAATACCCAGGACAGGCCCATGCCAGCTCAAACAGGCTTTTGAGGCTCAGCTAAGGGGCTGTTTAACTGTGGTTTAGATATTTGGGCTCAGGCTATAGCCTGGGCTCTAGAACCCTGAATGGTGGGAGGGTCCCAGAGATTAGGCTGCAGCTGAACCCAAACAGCTACACTGCACTTAAACAGCCCCTTAGACTGAGCCCTGTGAGCCTGAGTCAGCTGACACAGGACAGCCATGGGCATCTAATTGCAGCATAGGCATACCCTAGGAGAGGGGAATTAAAATAATGTAGGTAATGGTAAGAGAGGAGTTCATGAAAGGAAGGATGGTTTCATGGTTAAGACTCTAAACTGGGATTCACAAGATCTATGTTCAGTTCCCAGCTCAGCCATAGACTGACTTTGGGCAAATTGCTTCATCTTCTGATGCTGCAGTTCCCTATCTGTAAATCAGGGATAATATTTCCTTTCTTTCACCTTTTCGCAGTCTTGTCTGTTTAGATCTTAAGCTCTTAGGGTCAAGGACTGTCTCTTACTATGTTCAGGTACAACACTTAGTGCAAAGCAGCTCTAATCTTGGTGGAGGCATCTAGATTATTATGATAGTTCATGAGTTCTTTTTTATATAAAATTCGGGAAGGGAATTGGTGCAGTGGAAGAAATAAAAACAGAAAGAGGGGGAAATATTAAAGATAAAGAAGGACAGAAGGTGGATGAAGTAAGCAGTATCCATCAGCTAATTACACATTTCTGTTTAACCCAAACTCCTTTTCTTCTCCTTACATCTACAAGAAATATGTAACATATGATGGCTTTTCTGCCCAGGTTCATACAATGACACCCATCACTATAGTATGGGTGGGTTGAGAGTTTGGGGAGAAATTTAGTTAATATTTATGTAAAGCCAACTTAAGTGTATAAAAATGGGATATATCTGTCTGCCTCCTTCTGCGCAGCCTTTCATGTGTTCATCTTAGATTGTGAGTTCTTCAAAGCAGAGCATTTGGCCACCTCTGGTTGTGAAGCCCCTACCTCTATAAAGCCGTGATCCTGAATGGGATTTCTGGGCACTATTGTAATCTAAACATTAAATAATGTAGTCTGAGGAAGGAGTTGGTGCTAGAACTGGAATTAGAATGCAGAAGTCTTTTTATTTCTTCCTACCTTGGCATGCAGCTTTGCCATTTATTGGTCCCCAAAATCAGAAAGGCTCATGTGGGCTTCAAAACTTAGATTTGCTGAGGAAAAGCAGCACCAGCTTTTCTAAGTCTAAGGGACACAGAAGCAGATGAAGTTCTAAACTGGGCCTATTTTAAACATATTCTCGCTAGTGTTTTTGTTAGGCAAGTGATTAGCTGTAACTTTTGCTTTCCTACTAAATTCTGTTCATTTTATTGTTGCCTCATCCTCGCCATCCGCCTGCTGTGTCCTGTCTGATACCTAGATAATGAGCTCTCTGGTTCAGGTCCCATTTTCATTGTTATCTATTGGTACCATGCTAGTCTAATGCAGCTCTGATCCTTGATTTGGGGCTTCAAGGCTATACTGTAGTATAAATAATAATGGTGATGGGGAAAATCCTCTAGATTAGCAACGTGTCATACACTTATTCTCCTGCTAGCATCACTTCACTGACAAAATGTTCCCAGAGCTGCTCTGATGCACAAACCAGGAAGTAATCAAAAAGCGATCTTCATTTCAAGCTCCATTAGAAACACAGAGGAAAGGAGAAATCTTGACGTGCTCCAGACGGAGAACATACCAAGTCAGTAAGGGGGGCAAAATATTTTGAAAATTTCTTAAAGGCTATTTGAAACCAGATGCAGTAAAAGAGAAAATAAATTAATTTATCTGACTAATATTGGGCCTCATGCCGACAAAACTGTCACTGAGATTTTGCATACATTAGGACTGCATGATCAGGTCTGTTGTTGGGGTTTTTTTATAGCAAGTGTTGCCACTTCTTGTTCTAAAACTAGCTTTCACTTCTAGTCTAAGCACTGTCAAATTTAATTTCTTAAATGAACACAATTTTTTAATTTGAGTGTGTGGCGGGGGGAGGAAGCATCTGAAACTGGTAAAACTTCTAATGGGTTTTTCTTTTTTAAATGTTTGTATTGCTTAAAAATAGCCTAACTGTGTGTGTGTGTGTGTGTGTGTCCCTCTCTCCTCCCACCCCCACCCTTAAGTCTGTAAATAAAATCATGTTTTGGCTGAGAACTTCTTTGCCAAGGTTTTGTTCTGAATTACCTTTTGTTTTTATATCAGGCTAAAACTGTAGGACATTTTGCAGTAAGATGTGTTACACTATAACTAGTGTGTTAAACCTGCTCTGAAAATTTAGGGTTGGATTTGCAGGTGTATATACAAAGGTGGTATAAAGCACCCCTCTATATTTCTCTAATCCTGCTGACATTTCTGGGCAGGGTCAATTTCCCATGCACTAGCCTGATCTTCCATACCTTCCCCAGGCATTAATTTGATGTGCTCAGCTTTAATGAGGCCCAGTACTTGATAGGAAGAAGCTGCTCTGTCGATAGCTGCATCAGTGCATTCTCTAGCTACCTAGCCATGCCCCTTCTCTGTCAGCACTTCACATTTTTGGGGTTTTATTTGTTCCCTACAGGCCTCCCACAATCTCAGCAACTGCCACAAACTCTCCCCTCTTGGACTTTTGGCTATTTGAGTTTTCTACTGGAGTCTTTGTTGGCAGAAGTCAGCTGAATCTAGCACCCTGCCCTGGAAAAGCTACTATGTGTAATTGTGAGGAAAATGTCCCACTGGCATAGTCAATCCTGGACCTTTTTCCAGACAAGCTTTGTTTTCTTCTGAATTGGAATGAGTTGACTCTGAGGCTGGAATATTGCCTGAAAGTCTCAGAAATGTCTTCATTTTTTATCTTACTGTATTTCTATTTGCCTTATTATCTGTGTAGTTTTTGTAAAACTGTAAAATGTTCAATAAATGATATTACATGGAAGAATAAACATTTCTCCACACAGTTTTGTGCTGAACAAGCAGGACTGTAATATCTTTCAAATAATTGCACTCCAAGCAGACCTTCTACTCATATGTGACACACTTATTTCCATTCACTTTGATCTTTTGCCCAAATCAGAATGCAGGAACTGAATAGGATTACAGGGCAATTAGGGTTTTCTTTTTATGCAGATAGTTGTAGATTGCACATCAAATAAAGCATTTAAAACATTCTCCTTTTCTGTCATCCAGCTTCTCTTGAAGACCAAGCTCCTAACATTGATTTTTTTCTGTGTGACGTCCATAGCATGGTGCAATAATAAAAGAAATCAAAATATACCTATAATAATTAGAATAAAAGTTACCACTCCTTAGATTGTAAATCCTAGGGGGAAGAAGCTATGACTGCCTCTGTTTGTACTTTACCTAGCACAATAGGATTCTGAACTTGATCAGGGTGTCTAGGTATTACTGTAATAAAAATTTATATAGTTCCCTCTTCAAGAGCTCAGCTTATATGAACTATCATAAGTCATAGCTAAATTTTCAAAATTCCATATACCTGCTTGCATGAAAACATTACTTGTGAGGGAAGATTGGAAAAAAAATGGGCTTCTTTTGTCTGGAAAAGAGAAGACTGAGAGGGGACATAACAGTTTTCAAGTATGTAAAAGTTGTTACAAGGAGGAAGAAAAATTGTGTTTCTTAACCTCTGAGGATGGAACAAGAAGCAATGGGCTTAAATTGCAGCAAGGGAGATTTAGGTTGCATATTAGGAAAAACTTCCTGTCAGGGTGGTTAAGCACTGGAATAAATTGCCTAGAGAGGTTGTGGAATCTCCATCATTAGAGATTTTTAAGTGCAGATTAGACAAACACCTATCAGGAATGGTCTAGATCAGTGCTTCTCAAGCTATCTGATGTGGGGGACCGGCAATTTTTTTTTTCCAATGTGCCAGGGACTGGTGTCATATTATCCTATATGACAGTCTTATGAGGAAACTTGCCATGGACCGACAGCCGATGGCTCGCGGACCACCACTTTGAGAAGCACTGGTCTAGATAATACTTAGTCCCGCCACAAGTGCGGGGGACTGGACTAGATGACCTCTCGAAGTCCCTTCCAGTTCTCTGATTCTATGCTATGACTAAAATAGTAAAACATTAGATTTATCAGCATCAGAAGAGTAGGCAAATAAAATTGAGGCTTGATTCTGATTTCATGCCTGGGTAAACTGGGTGCAACATCATTTAAGTCAGAGCACCAGTGATGTAAAATTCATATCAGATTTGACTCTGCCCTTTACTGACATTTTAAGTTAGTCTATTGGCATTTGCTTAATCAAAGAAATGTGCATCCTTAGAGTCTCAGCTGCTTTCTTTAGCAACAAAACCAAGTGTTTATTCCTGTTGACGTTGCAGATCAATACAGCTCTGGAACAGCCAGCTACATTCCATTCTACATTATCAACCGAACAGCCAGCTACATTCTGATTGTGTAATCTTTATAAGCAGAAAGAACACAACCTGATTTTTCAGATCTCAGGTTGTGTTTACTGTGCTAGCAATTACAAAAATAAAATATTTTATAAAATAAAACGAACATAGAAAACCTCCACAAGGTGAAATGGCACTTTTTCAGGGTTGACTCCTTGGTTGAGATTTGATGGGGGCCTGTGTTGTATGTCAGACTTTATTAACATTCCTGAAGTCAACACAAGAGGTCTCACTTTGCCAACGTGTAAAAAAAGCTTGTTGCTTTCATATGCTTGTAGACATAAACCTTCATCATTTAACTTGAACTAGAATTAACTTTCTCATGGCACCAGTAGTTTGAGAATCAACATCTTTGAAGACAAAGTTCTTTCTCCTTCCTTTTCCATATTCCACACTAGTAATTATATGTAAAGGACCACAAGGATGGTGCACAAAGCATTACAGGAAATGTGATCTATATCTACAGTATGCTGCATATTTTAATTCTGGTATTTGATAATTACATAAGGAATTGTTAATGAAAAGCAATGTTTTTCATGGTCTTGCACCAACCTACAGAATCATTGTTCTTTTCTGGTTGATTTGTCCTAATAAAACTGTCAAGAGAAGCTTCTTAGAACTCTTCATAATGTCCACTCTAGCTAGAGCAGCATATACTGCTTTGCAATACTTCGCTTTAATTGATTTTTCTTGGAAAAATTGTGTGTGTACCCACCTGCAAAGACAGAGTAGTTAATACTGGAAAATTGTGATTAAGCAAAGATTTCTAGGTAAGCTCAAAGATAAAGAAATTTTTAATTGCAATAAGCTTTTATTACTGTTCCAGCTTTCACAAAGCCTGTTTTAAATTAAAAAGCCTTTTAATTTCTTTCCTTCAGTAATATGTAATACAGAAAACTCATGGTTTGAATTAGCTTCATATTTATGCAGAATATACTAAAAAAAGTTCATAATTAACTCTTCTGTATTTATAGAATTTAAGTCCCTTGGCAGAACTGAAATTGGTGCCACATAGAGTAGAATTTACCTCTTGACATTAGTAAAGACTTATGTGAAAACTTAGCTGCAAGTTGTACTGATGTGCACTCCACCCTTAAAGTTAGTTTTTTCTGAAGTTGAACCAGTGGGAAATTTGAAGGTATTACTCCCCAATTTCCCGCACTCCCCCCCCAATATTTTTGTTTATGATTTTTATTAAGATAGCTGGACATATTAGTAAGCAGCATTTTTAAAACTGAAGGGAGTGGGAGGAAAAAAAGGGGGAGTGAGGTGAGTGAGTAACTCACAAGGTTTTCTCTCTCCTTTTTTAATGCCTCATGTGAATAGAAGGGATTTTATGTCATGCAGTAGAAATACTTTCAAAATAATTAAAAAACTGGGCTGGCTGACCTGACTGCGAACAAAAGGACCATATTCAGTAGACAGCAAACCCCAAAAATATTTGGATCAGTTGCCTAAAACTGGCCAACTAAAGATCCCTGTAGGAGGCCTAGATGACAGGCAGAAGATAAATCCACACACTCCATTCCTCATCCCCTCTCTTCTTTGTGGCCGTTCCCCTTCTCCCCCCAACACCTTCTCCTCTAACTCAGTTTCCTTAATTTTATTTGTTTGTTTTTTGATATATACCATAAAAGTCCATGTGGTGGAAATACATGGGAAATCCAAATATTGTGTCATTATTCGGTCTTCTCTGTATGCTTACGTCTGTACTTTTGTTGTACATGTGGGCACCTGGAATTTGTTTAGTTTGTTATAAGAAAAAAAGATTGAAAACATTTAATAAATAATCAATTTTTAAAAAATGCAAAAACCTTTGGTGAAACCTTATTGTTTTTTTAAAGTGGTAACCAAGACACAATCTTAAGTGTAAAAAATCTTTTACAAAGTTAAAACAAGCTTCACTCAAATATTTAACATAGAAAATAGCTCATCATATTTTCGCTTTGTCTCCATATAATGTGTTTGGGTGATTTCAAAGCAAAGCTTATTGTGGAATTGAAACAGTGTAGGCATCTTCATTGCTGTGGTACAAAAACTACCATTGATTAAAAGGGGCAAAAAGAACTTGTCACTTGCAGCATGATCCCTCACTAGCTTTGATAAGTTTTCTTCTGCAAACTCAGTGGGTGAAATTTGCTCTTGTGCAGAGGGCCAGCACAAGACCAATGCACCTCTTAATGGCAAAATTCTCAGTTGATGTAAATTGGAGTTCTATTGAAATCAATGGAGCTATGCCAGTTTACACCTGCTGAGGGTCTGGCACACAATATCATAAACCACCGAGGACTCAAATGCTGAATAGGTCGTGTGCTTAATGCTCTGCGCAGGAGTAAATTTAACCAAGTATGAATGGACAAACCCACCCTTACATGAAAGGGCTTCATCATCTTTTAACAAACCATATGGTAAAAACATCTATGCATATTTTTCTGTTACCTTCAGGCACTGCTAAGCAGCTGGTATTAATGAATAAAAATAGCCAGTGAAATCATAGCATGTGGTTGCTAGGAAGGAACAATTTATAGCCAGGAGTACTATAGATTACTGTGGGGAGGGAGGACCCACAACCTCTGAAAGCATGCATGATTTCTGCATTTAATCTAGATCTAGGGCACCTGTACCGCTCAAGGCAACAGAATGCTGAACTGATTAGCAGGTATTAATTCTAGTCTTACCACTGATCACCATGGGGAGTGGGAATCTGAGAACTGCAGTTTTTAAAAGGGCCATTAGTGTCATTGGTTTTCTTGTCATGTACAGCATGTCAATTTTACAAGGGAAGTTTCCATCTCATATTTGGTGCCTATTGGAAGTATTTTCACAACCAGTAATCCAAATGCAATCTATAAAGCGAGCCATTAAAAATGGCTGTCGTATAACTTAGTTTAATGTGAAAACACCGGGCCTTGAGGCAGGTATACATGAGGCAGGTATTTATAGCCCTCGGTTACATTTTCACACCTTTCTGCTTAGTATAGTTCAACAGTACTTGAGTGAGTCCCTTTCTCTTACAGAGAGGAGTGACCCATTGCAGAACCAAACAGGAGTAACAGCATTAGAAGATTGGACAGAAAAGTGAAGGTTGCTAATTTTCAGGGAGGTGTCTGATTTATTGCAGTGCCACTGTGTAAGTCAAAGTTCCAGTGTCACTCCCTCCTCCCCACAAAGAGAGTGGAACACAAAGTGTTGGGCAAGGATCAGGTTCTGGACTTGCGGGATATTTTCCCCCAAATGCTCTGGCAGGTGCAGCAGCCACTATCAGCAGGACCACTCAATACAAACCCTGCTCAGTGAAACCTCTCTGAGAAGCCAGGGGAGGAGGAGCTGGACTGACATAGGGACTGATCAGCAGGCCTCATGTTCCCTGTCCCTCTGCCTGGGGATAAGAACCTCTTCCTTTCCACAGATAGGGAGCATGGCAAGGGATCTCCGAGTGCAATCTTTCCTGGAGAGGAATGGGTGGGGGGGATAAGAGGGGCAACAAATCAATACATCTGACTTGGATAGAGAGCACCCACCCTCTTTTTATAGTGTTTCAACACTAAAATCTACTAAGCTCAATAGACTGGGCAAACTCAACTGTGTCTCCTAGCAGCAAACTTTCTTCACATCTTCCTAGGCTCTGCTTACATCTATTTGCGAACAATATGAAAATTGCTGTGGTGCTTCAGTGAACTGGTTGTTTCCTTCTACCAATAGCTAGGGTTTAAACTGGGCTATGTTCTAACTGGGCAATAGTGCAAATTGTCTATAAAAAAAAAATTGTCCCATCATAACATGATACTTAGCTCTGATAGTGATCCAGACCTGACTGAAATTGATGGGAGTTTTTCCATTGACTTCAATGGGCTTTGGATCAGGCTCAAACTGTGCTTTTTCAGCTTGAATTTTCAAGGGGGGCCAGGTGTACTAGGCAGAATTTGTGCACTTTCTGTAACTCATATAGGCTCCTCTGAAAATTGCAGCCTACATTCACCGATCTCAAGCACCTTAACAAAGGTAGGTTAAATATCTTACTGTGGGTTTTATATTCATCCTGTAAACAATAATTTTATTTTATTTGCAGCTAAACAGTGATTTTGGCAGAATTCTTATTTGGAATCAAGAGTCAAAGCTCACAATGAAGAGCAAAAGCAGAAAGTGTGAGTATATTTAACAAGGGCAAAACTTTCATCACACTTAAAATAGCTAAAAAGAAATACATTTTTAAAAACATTGCTTTTCCATGCTGTAGTTGGCACAGAGATGTTCTGATAAAATAAGTAAAATCGCTATCATAAAATGCATGTTAAATGGATTAAGAACTGGCTAACTGATAAATCTCAAAAAGCAGACGTTTCTAATTTTACCTATTACATTCAATGCCCAGTCTTATGAGAAGGTCAGACTAGATGATCTAGTGGTCTCTTCTGGCCTGAAACCATGTCAATCTATTTTATGTATTTGCAATGAAAGGGAAGGAGGTCTGCAATGGGAGCAGCGGTGACTCCAAGCACGTGCCTGGGGTGGCAAGCCACAGGGGACGTCCTACCGGTCCCTGCAAGGGTGACAGCCAGGCAGCCTTCGGTGGCTTGCCTGCGAGAGGTCCGCCAGTCCTGCGGATTCGGTGGCAATTCAGTGGTGGGTATGCCAAAGCTGTGTGGCTAGCAGACCTTGTGCAGGGGTGCCGCCGAAGGTTACCTGACTGCCATGCTTGGGATGGCAAAAAAACTAGAGCCGCTCCTGAATGAGGGAGAGGCAATTCACAAGATAATCTCTCTACAAAGATTCAGTCCGCACTGTGAAAATGTCTGAACTCCTGTTTAGGCTACAAGAAGAGCTTTTGTACAAAAAAGGGGTATGAATTTCAAAAGCACTCAGCACTAATCAGATTCTTCTTCCATTGAAGTCAACAGGAGCTGAGTCAGGCCAGTGTTTTACTTGCTTTTGAAATTCCCATTCCTGGAACTGTCCAGGGACATTTCATGTATCATGAAGGTTGTTACTGAGTGGATATTCCAATCTCTATATAGCTGACAGTTGAACAGAATAAATGTCTGTGATGTTTTGTGGCAGGCACTAACAAGAATTTAATTTCAGGAAAATTCTTTGGGATTAGAGAAGGCATGAACATCACCAAATCACAAGCAGTAGCAATCACTCAGTACTTGGGAGCACCAAGAGTATTTTGGCAGGCCTGGTAAAGACTCTAATTACATTTTTTTTTAAATTTTAGCTCTTTTAAATTTGTTTCAAAAAGCAATTTGAATTTTTTGTTTACTCTCCATTGTTGGTAATGACCTCTTAAAAGCTGGGAAATGTCACTTCTTTCTCTAACCAATTTTGTCCTTTCCATTTGGTAAATGCTAAGTCTGTGTATTGGTCTGGTTCTAATATTCCTCTCTGGCCCCAGGGGTTGTGATCCCCTGCCGCCTTCAGTGACTACTAGTGGCAATTATTGGTGCTCCTCTTAAATGAGACCATTTTTAAGGCTTGGTTTTCAAAGCAGCTGAGCACCTGCAGTTCCCATTGACTTCAGTAGGATTTGTGAGTGTTCAGAACTTGTGAAAAGGTAATTTGCTTTTAATGTAGCTGTCACTGTCCTGCTAAAAACCAATCTTAGCTAAGGACTTAATGTAAAAATCAAAATTGCATCAAGACAATTAGTCCTTCATGTGGACAAGGCATTTATAGATACATCAGACAAAAAATAAGTTGAGATATTTGTTATGGAAACAGAACTTCATAGGTATAGCTAAAGACTTAAAAACTTTTACTCCAGAAATACTGATATGCATAATTATCTCATTTTTTGCTAGGCATTCATAAACTCCAATTCTTAGATGCTTACATTAGAGCCATTTCTCATTATATCCAACTGAAACTTGGAATAGCAGCTGCCTGTCCTGATCTTGGCTGTTTTTTTTTGTTTTTTTTTCAATATTTAGAAAGCAGCCAAAACCTTACATTTTTCTGGCACTTGGAGACTTCAGTGGCAGCAGCTGCCAATTAAAAAAAACCATTTGCAACAAAAAGTGAAACTTAGGATGCTGAACTCACTCCCCTTGCTCCCCAAAAGTTTTAAGCACTTCTCACTTCTGCTTGGGATTGTTTTGGCCAGCTACAGTCATGGTGAGCCTGGCCGGTTGAGGGAATGAGGAGGGAATTGCTTGGTTCCATGATTCTAGTAGTATAGGGCAATGTCACTAAATATTGGCACTGTTTTCCACAGGCGGTGGTGATTTTATCTGGTATCTCATTCCTGAGGGTGACAAAGGCCGAGAGAGCACAAGTGTTGCTGGTGTCCTAAAGCCCGGGCCTCTATGCTGCTATCCGGTATACTGCACTGATGCCTGTGGTAGTTATCACCGAATGGTGTGGGAAAGTGTCCGACTGTGCAGGAAGAAATAAGGCTGCCATCCCTAGAAAACTTTGGCAGAAGATTGCAGGGCACCTTCATGAAAGTTTCATTGAGACCTCTCAGGAGGATTCAAGGGATATGCCTGTGTACATAAACAAACGGCTCTGCGTGGTCCCCCCGCCTAACTCTAGAAGGGAATGAAAAGTGGATAGCAACGCTACCTCTCTTAGTTGAACCACTACCTTGTCTAGCATGAGTAAATTAGTGAAAGGTCAAAAAAAATGCATCCTGCTGCTTTGGGGATGCCATCCCTGTAATTGAAAATGTATCTATACACTTACCTCAGGTTCTTGACCCTGCATCAAGCTCACTCGTGCTTGACTGATGGCACTGGCTGGACTGCAGTGGCATTAAAAACAGCTCCTGGCTCACTGCGCAGCTGGATCCCCTGGTTGCCTGTCTCCTATATTCCTCCTCCTCCTTGTCCACCTTCTCACTGGTCATGGCAGGTGCTTGTGACCCAGGCTCCTCGGAGGTCTCCATGGTGCTGTTGCGGGTGGGGATGAGGTCTCCGCTGAGTATGGCATGCATCTCTTTGTAAAAACAGCAGGTCTGCAGCTTGGCACCAGATCGATTGTTGGCCTCCCTGGCCTTCTGGTATGTCTGCCACAGTTCCTTGGCTTTCATTCAGTCCCTATCATAGCCCTTCTCCTGCAATATGCTCAGATGTGTTGATGATTTTACAGCTGGATTGGAGCTGTGCCTACACATTCTTTTCTCTCCATGGGTCCATGAGATCCAATATAACCTGTCTACTCCAGGCAGGAGCTTGTCTGGAGTGTGTAGCTAGCATAGGTAGCTGAACAGTTGCACTTAACAATGGAGAGCTGCTAAGTGTGCTTGCCAAGCTGGGCAATCAGGAAAAGGAATTTCAAACATTCACAAGGCTTTAAAGGGCAGGAGAGCTTCCAGTCTCTGTGAGCCCGGTTCAGTGGAGTTCACAATGGTGACCAGAGCAGTCAATGTGGGGCATCGTGGGACAGCTGCTGGAGGACAGTTAAAATCAACCTAACTAACGCAGTGTCTGCACTCCCACTGCTTAGACATCAATACATCAATCATGGCTCAGTGATGCTCTGGGAGGTGGTATTACTATGTCACTATAACCGGGCGCTTAATGTGATGGGAGACCAATTTGAGTGTAGACACGTGCACAACTAAGTCAACGCAAGCTCTGTTTTATCAACCTAACCATGTAGTATAGACCAGGCCTCGGAGACTGTCAAACAAGGGGGCTTTTCCTTCTAAGATTGGACTTCAACAATAACAACAGCAGCGATATCTCCAGCCCAACTCAATTAACTTCTTCTCTTTCCCCACAAAAGGATAGTTAGTACATCTTTGATACCATCAAAGAGACTGCCAAACAAGGAATTTTTCTTTCAAAAACCTCTCTAGCTAAAGGGAAAGGAAACAGAAAAATCTTGTTAAAATGAAAGTCTTATTCAATACTTTACATTTCAAAAGTTAAAACTTTTTTCCCTTCTTTTCTTTATCTAATAAAAGGTTAAAAGGAATTTTAATGGTGTGTTTGCCATGATGCTAAGCAGGCAGAGGTCTCTGTATACCAAATCCTGAACCTTGTTTAATACTAGACAGTGACTAAGTTATATTAAACCTTTACCCTCTATAGTCCATCTTAATTAATACAGTAGATATGTGGTATTAGGTGTGGAATGAAGTTGGAGGAGTTTCCTGAAATGTCTTTGCATGATTACTAGGTTACAGATAAAACTTTTGAGAGTGTACTAGAAGGAAAGTACAAGACTGAGATCAGAAAAGAGAGGCAGGGGCATGCATGCAAGCTCATTCAGCAGAGAGAATGATACTGTAAATACTGGAAATTGTGAATATATTTGTAACCGACCTTCAGGGGACAATCCATTTTGTTCCTGATGCTTCCTGTGTCTGAAACTCCAGTAGGATACTGAGCTAATTGTTACAAAATATGTTCCCAATAAGCAAATCAGGAAGGGACATGGAATCTGAGGAAAATCAAATGTGTGTTTATGTTACGTTACCACTCAAATCAAATGCATGTCTGTCACATTATCACTTCCTGTAGTCTCTTCCACCTGGATCACACTGACTACGCTACACTGCATGATTGGCCTGCATGACTACATTTGTCAGAATACATTGTAGAAGGATGAAGAAAATTGCTTATTGTTTAGGATTTAACATCTTATGTCATTTTAGAAATATAGAGTGCTAGAGTTTGGAGGAGACTTACACACACGCAAGCTTATTGTAGGACTTATGACATGCATATAAGAACATAACCCTCCCCTTTCTCTTTCTTCTCAAGTCTACTATTAAATACATCCATGCTTTTTAATTTATACCTCAAAATGACATTTGGAAATATTAATATAACATAAGGAAAACTATCTCATTTATAATAATGGTGGTGGGTGCTATAGAAAACACTAAGGGCTATGTTGTTTCTTTAAGATTGCCCTGTGTAAGGCTGCCCCTGAAGAAGCCTGCGAGAGAGTTTGTGACTCAGAGTCACATTGATCCTCCCGATCTCCTTGCTACTCCAGGGAGGAAGTATTCAGGTCTATGTCTGGTATAGCATACTTCCCCTGGCACAAATATATAGGCTGGTGGTTTGGGGGGTGGAGGGGTGGACCCTTGGTTCTGCCCCTTCATAGACCCCCATTTGTGGGTTAGGAGGACACAACAGCTCTGTGGATTTTGTTTCCCCTCCCATGCTGCTAACCATGTTATGGGGAGCCAAAATAAAGGGGCACCATATGCTTCTGTCACTCCATTGTGCAGCTGTACAAACTGAGCCACTATGACACTTTGATAGACAGGTAGAATATTAACAAAGGTTTAAAAAAGGACTTTATTCTCCTCCCCCCCCATACACACCCTGGTTTCTGTGGGTAATTGGACTTTTAGTGTCTGCTCAGCAGTGCTGACTGGAGACTGCCAGGTTCCCTTTCTGACTGGACTTTCTGGTCAAAAACTGGGCACTTGGCAACCCTAAGCTGTGGCTGGGAGCTGCGGCCAGGAGGGGGGCTGGGGCTGGAGCCAGGGGAGGAAAGGAACTGGGAGCAGAGCAGGGCTGGGTGGTACTCTGTCCCTGCCTACCATGCCCCCTGGAAATTCCTAGGTCTCCACAGTTTGGGGACTATTGGTTTAGAGTGTTTTTAAGGTTGAGTTAACGGTTAATTAATAAAGTTGTGGCTTCTTCATTGAACTAACATTACTTTGCGCTTGTTCCATTGAGTTGAATCCAGATCTAACCAGTCAGATGTATGTACAATGCATTAGATAAAGGAGATCCTAAAAACCCCACAAAACTGATCAAAATCATCATGGTTATTTGCACTACTTTACATGGATCATCAGATAAAGATTTCCAGTTTCATCCAAAATTCATGGACCTTCAAAACTCTCAGTACAAATTCCTATTTATCTGAACTCGAGGTAAATTCTAAATCTTCGTCTTATCTGTTTGTTTCATAGAGTCTGATAAAACAACTTAATTTCAAACTGAAAATATCTCATGCTGTCACAAACAGTAAGTATATATACTAAATATATATATAATATATATATATAGTTTACCTTTCAACATTAGCCAAAATTTGGCAGGGAAACAAATTGCTCCACTAGAATCAATATTTATAAATTCTTTCTTAAGAAAATGCATGTTCCCCTAGCCACACTGGGGAAACATTAGAACTTGATAACCCTGAAAATAGTGCCATTTTGAAAACAAATTGCTTTAATAGTGGCAAAAACTTGCTCTTTCTCTGTTAAATAAATTAAGTACATTTCATAACTTCTGCCTCCCATGTGTTGACAACATTGCTGGATTTCTATTTCAAAATGAATAGCAAATCACATAATACAGATCTGTAGTTTTGTTTACAATTTTAAAGGTAAATTTTGGTACTCAGAAGAATGTAGAACTGATGGACAGACCAAAGCCAGGTGTAGTTCAGACACATATTCAACAAACTTCCCACAGACAGCTCTGTCAATGCACTTCAATCCTGACTTGCTCTACTCTCTGCTTTGCCACTGACAGAGCACTGCCAATGCTCCTCAGTTCTGAACAGCTGTACAACTGGCCATTTCAGTGTTCAATCCTGAGCTTTAGAATGCTAGATCTGACTTTGGGTCTGATCCAAAACACACTGAGATCAGTGGAAAGAGTTCCATTTACATCAATAAACTTTGAGTCAGGGCCTAATTGTACCCAACTGGTTTTTATTTTGGGGGATGAGTGCATTTTAGTATTAAGACCATCCTGTTCCTTTTCGTTTTATTGACACTGGGTTTGAAGTGAACCAGGAGTTCTAGAAATGTGCCATCTTGATACTGAAAATATATATACTTCACTGCCCTGTTCAATTTGGTCTCTTACCAGTAGGCCACAAATCAGTATAAGGAATACAGGAGCAGCAATAGAATAATGATACCTAGCTCTTATATAGCCCTTTCCATCTGTAGTTCTCAATGCACTTAAAGCACCTCCTACCTGTGTGTCTCATCCGCATATTGTATTTTGTCATTAACCTAGAATGCAAACTCTTTAGGGCAGGGACTGTCTCATAGAGCACCTAGAATAGTGGGATTATAATCCCCGAATAGGGCATCTATGCACTACAATAAAAATACTAAAAATGAAACCTGACACTGAGCAGCTGACAGCTTCTGTGCCACAATACTAGAAGCCAATTGCAGAACAAGGGAGTGTGTCAATAAAGGAGAGACATGCAGCCCGTATGAGAGAAGAACAGACCATGACACTGTAATTTTGGTACCTTTCCTTGGTGTCCCATTCCCACAGCTGTAGGACTGTCTAAATTCTGTATAGTCCTCCTCTTGGAGTGCAGTATTTCTCCTGAGAACAAGGCCTGAGAGGTTAATTGATTAATAATCATAAAAGTTAGAGGTTGGTGAGGGTATATCAGCAATTCACGTGAACACCAGATGGATTCATTGTTTTATTTTTTAAACTATAAGTCATTAATTAATTCACAACACTAAAGGCAACAAACATATTTGTAATACAACTGCAGCAAAAAATAAACAAACAAAACATGCTATACTTTCCAGTGAAGAAATTGCAAGTAATTAAAGCTTTATTCTCAAACAATCTTAAATCTTTTAATGAATAATAGTGATTTTCATTTTTAAATGAAGTAGACAGCTTAATCCTTTCCCCCAAAAGCCCTTATTTCTAAAAGCATTTCTTCATAAATATCTCTTGAGTCTTGGTATTATGTAAGTTAATGTGTGCCTGGGCTATAATAAATATTATGTAGTTGACATTTTTAAACAACGTTTGAATAGTTTGGTTTCAACCCAAAGTTATTAGTAAATCAAACAAATACAAATATTACTCTTATTTGTTCATGTTGAGCCACTTCATTCTTCTGTAAAACTCAGAGTATCAGGACCTGACAGCATACCTGGAATTAAATATACATGATTTATTATTTTAACTCATCAGTTTTCAATAGAATAACCACTTACAACACTCATAATATGATAAACTGTTGCACTGTTGGAGATTCAATTCAGTTATGAAGTTTGTAATTTTGAAAAATGTGTAAACTTCTGTTACTGAATCTGTGTTTACGTATCTTTGCAAATAAGATACTTGATTGCATTTTCCAGTTCTTCTGCTGTTATCCTTTTGCTGGAGACCTGAGATTTGAAGTCCTAAAGCCCTCATACAGCAAAGCATTGGGACTACTAGTGTTTAAAATATGCACACGCTTAAGTGCTTTTTTGGGTTGGGACTTAAGCTCTGAAGGGGCAACTTGTTCAGGGACAGAAAAAAGACTGGTCACCCTGATGAAAGATGAGTACATAGTCAGATGTTAGAATTGGATAGGAGAAGAAAATCAGATAATCTTGTTTTGGGACTGGATGAAAGGGTTTGTTTTTGGTGGTGATTGTAACTATAGCGGGATGTGACCAAAGGCTTTTTGCCAGTTAAGTGACTTAACGGGCAAATCAGTTCTTCCTCTTTTTACCAAATGCAGTATATCTCTTCCTGGCTATAGAAAGAGAATATTAAGAGCCCATTCCTTTATGAGTTACCTTCTCTTGAAAGGCCTTAGAAGAAGCAGACAGAAGGAGAAGTTAAGAAGCTGAGGTAAAGATAGCATGCCTGACAGCCCTTTCATCATTCTTTTAATCTTCCTTATCCTCCAAGGAGGAAAAAGTACCCCCTTGCAATATTATATTATATAGGAGAAGGGGATTTAGGAGGAGAGTCAGACACATGTCCAGCCCCTTAGAGGACATAGTGCCCAAACTCATCTGGTCTCCTTAATATGGATTTTCTCTCTCTGAAGATTGTTCTCTTAGAGGCTCTGAAAGGGCCATATAGTCAATGAACTAAAAATATTATGTAAAGGGAAAAAAAAAGAGGCATCATAATGTTACCTCACTCTGTAAGTAAAGCCACTGTTGACATGAATGTTTCCCTTCTGGAGGCTCTATACCAGCTGGAAATAAGACTAAATTTGAGGGTGACTTGGCCCTGAAAGTAGGAGAAATCTTGGTGGTGGATGTTTGTGCTGTGAGTTTCTCACAGTTATGGTGTCTCTGGAAGTAGGAGGGAGTGGTCCATTATTCAGCTTCCTTTATAATCTTGTGCTACCCAGAAAGGGAAAAAAATAGGTCACTTGCAACTTCTCCCATCTTTCCTGCCTTCTTGAGGGAAAAGTTGACTACCAGATGCTTAACTTTTCTTATATCAGAGTCTGATGACATAACCCAGCTTGTGTATGTTTTAATATTTCCCTCTTCCAACGGTCTCTCTCATGATAATCTGACCCTCCTGTGTTTTATAGCCCTTTCTCCAGACACCTCCATTCTATGTCAGTTCTGCACTCTTTCTTATGGTGCAGCCAGAAACCATCAATGGATGGTTACACAATAATGGTGCTAAACAAACTACTCAGAATGAAAATCCAGCCCTTGGGGATGCAGTTCACCTACTCTGGCTAATAAGGCCTGATACTGCAAGGTGCTGAATACTTTCAATTTCCACTGAAGTCAGTGGAGTTGAAGGCACTCAGTACAGCACAATATCAGACTAATGAAGACCCTCAATTGGTGTGCTTTGGTAATGTCACTTCGTGAGTTGAGTGGGCCTGAAATGCAAACAAAGGCCCAGATTCTTGACTCTCCTTCTGGCCTATTTGCACAGCTTCACATTACAGAACAAAAAAATAAATAAAAAACAAAAAAAATCTCATTCTTTCACAGCCTCCCTGGGTCATATGAAGCATTTTTTCCCCCTTATTATTTCTATTGCTTTAAGTGTCTCAGTTTGCCAGCCTGTTGGGCTCATTTTGAACAATTGTTGTCATGTGTATGTCTTTTTCACTGCCAGCTACTCTCTCCTCCTGGTCTCACAAACAGCAGCATGTATCACATGCCGGAATCCAGATGGGAGCTGGAAATAGCATGAAAGTACAGTCTCCTGCATTCTTTCAACATCATTCTCAGACATTGATACTGGGCAAATACCAGAAAACATTCACATAGAAAAATGATTAAAAATACCAAGAACTATATTAATCTAATTTTTAAAATGGGAACTTGAAAAACATTCAGACAGGAAAACAAAGTAATACTATGAACTATATGAATCTGATTTTTAAAATGTGACTTTATCTGACCTCTTAAAATAATATTTATTCCACACACTCAGAAACATTGCATTTTGGATTAGGTAGAATAACTGATGTGAAACCTGCTCTTTTTTGAGTACTGTGCAGGTTGGGTCATTACTGAATTAAGACTAAAATTATGAACTTTTATTAATTTCTTTGAAATCCATTGTAATAAGCTTAGCATCAAAATAATAAAATTCACATGTTGATCATGTACAGGAAATATATAAGGTAAGATGATGAGCAATACTGTACATCTATTTTCTTCTGTGCAATAAATAAAATAAGTTAATCCTTAGCTCAAGGGATATATCACACAAATATACCATCAGATAGGTGGGTAAAGATCAAAAGAAAGCAAACAACTTCATACTGTCCATTCAATCATTCCAAATAGTAGAACTAAACCCAGGACCACTTCAAAGATCATTGTTCAGGAAATGGATAAATAATGAATCTTAACTCATCAGAGAATATAGAAACAGAGCCTAAAAATGTGGATAGATACTCAGCATGAACAATAATTTCATTACCAGGTCACAGAAATAGCTCAGAGCCATTTCATTTCTGTAAGTTTATCCTAATGGTATTTGAGATACTATTTGAGAAATGTTTTTTTTCTGGAGCTAAGAATTGTTAAACTAAGGGCTCACATCATTACTCTAAATGTGTTGATCTTATCACAATTACCCATCTGGTCCAGCCTCTATGAGTCCAATTTAATATGTATCCCCTCCAGCTCTGGTTCCTCAGCCTCTGATCTCCTCATTCCTATTTCTGTCTAGTTTGCTTTTACCTACTTTGGGATCAGAAGTCTTCTCTCACTGGCTGGTTGCAGAACAAAACCACTCAATAGTGATTCTCTGTAGAACCACTGATATTGATGATTGTCATGACAAATGCACATCTGGTTTAGTTGGGAGGGATTTTAGTCTGCAGTGGTGGCCTAAATAGGTAGGGATCTCTCAATCAATAGGCTAAAACAAAGGACTTTTTCACACAGCATCCACCACTTCACTCAGGGTTGAGAGAAGGCAGTGAGAATTCAGATGAATTCCTGTTGTCAGACAGGAATTTTCTCTCTCTAAAACATTCATATTGTCAAGGATCTGAACTCCACAGACAACCAATGGAGCTGGAAACAGATTCATTTTAGGAAATGAGAATGGAACATTCATCATATCTGCTGTATTGCTATAGAAAAGAGTTTCCCTGAGTGGACCTGCTGGACCCCGACTCAAACAGGGACGTGATCATTTTCTTTTTCATATTCCAGGATCCAACAGCCCACAGAGTGGATGGTCTCTCTCCTTCCTGGGGGATTGTCATGGTAAACACTTTTCCTCTATCAAGCAAAGTCTTTACAGCCCAAGGTCACGAAGTATTTCATTATGTGACTAATGTTAAGCATATGAGTCACTGTGGAATGTTCATAAACTTAAAGTTAGGCACATGATAAAGTACCTGCTGAAGTACTTCAGAAAATTGCAAGGCCAAATACAAGGACATCTCAAGAGTTCCAGGTAGACTCAGCAGCTCTTGGAGCCAATCTCTAGATCACTTTCTTTGGCTTCCTTTCTCGCAGTAGCTTGGCATTAACTTTTACCTGCTCAACATGAGAATTCTGGTCATCTATATCAATCAGTTTGTCTCTTGAGTTTTAGAGGAAAAAAGGGTTTTTTAACAAGCAATTATTTGACACACTTCTATATCTTCTGCATATGTGAGGGTTTATATTGTGATGGTGTGGGTTGTCACTGTGGAATTGAGGGCCTGGTTCTAGTCTAGGAAGGTTTTGATTTTTCTGTGTCCATCTGCTGGAATTTGAACTTTCTCCTTATAAAACGTTGAGAATTTAAATTAGCAGCTAAGAATTACTTTTCTCTTTCTGAATATTTCTACAACTCGTTGGTGTGGAGTTAGTATGTCTGGGGGATTTGGAGGGTCTTCTGCATTTGTGTAACAAATTGACACTCAACAGGGCACTTGTGAAAACACAAGGTCTGCATGACCAGAAGGCAGTTTTCTTCT
The DNA here is from genome assembly GCF_003597395.2 of Chelonoidis abingdonii. NCBI lineage: Eukaryota > Metazoa > Chordata > Testudines > Testudinidae > Chelonoidis > Chelonoidis abingdonii. The sequence goes on from NC_133773.1 coordinate 32,419,919, forward strand.
AGACTGGGGGTGAAATTCTGGATCCACTGATATGATGGGAAAACTCCCATTGACTCCACTGAGGCCTGGATTTCACTCTAGGTCTAAAATTGATATGTGGCAGAGGGCAGCCATTGAAACAGATCATAACTTGACCAGAAGTGGAAGATGTGCAAAGAAGGGGAATCATTGTAATTGATGACATAAAACCAATGGGGTGCCTGAGGGCTGTTATTGGGCTTTCTTGTTAATATATGTGCTGATGTTTCTCTTAAAAACTTGTCAACTTTGGCAAGATCAATATTTCCTTAAAGTAGGGAATATTTGAAAATATTGTAAATATTGAGATAACCAAGGTGTCCGCTTGAAAACAAACTAGCAATCAGTTAACAGTGAAATGAGCTACTGTTGCTGGTGATATGAACGTGGTGGGCTGGAAATTCTATGGAACTAAACAAACAGTTTCACAATGATTGAAATATTGGAGGCTCAGGGCCAGATCTAATGCACGTTGAGGTGGCCCTTAGATCAGGCCATAAATAAGCAGCTCAAACAGATCAATATAGGAAAGCACCAAGAAATGTCATGGGAAAACTAATCTCGAGAGGGCATCATGTAGACAACTGATTAGTGAGAGAGACTCCAGGCAAATTGTAGATGCTCTGAAACCATCCACACAGGATTTGGGAACAGAAAAACAAGGCAAAGCAAGGTTCTCTCCCTGTGTAGATACTGAGAATATAGCACATCGGTTATCAGTTATTGTGACATTAAATAAAGCACCAATGAGGACACATTTGGAATATTGTTGCAAGCAATTCTAGTCACCATTTTATTGAGAGGAAATTACAGATACTGAAAATGTGCAGCAGGTGGCAACCAAAATGATTTTCTGGGGACAGGAGGCAAGAGGTTTTAAACATATGAGTTATGCTGATAAATTTTCCAATATAGCCTAAAGGAAAGAAGTCTGGGAGCGAAGGGGAAGTTAAAGAAATAAATAATTTCCTGAGAGGTAAGGAACAGATTGATGTCAACAAGCTGTTTGAGTCAGAGACAATAAATAATTCCAAATGAAAAGGTCATGAAATGAAGTTAATAAGGACTTCAGGCAGTCTGGTAAATATAAACACCCGCTCTACTCCATGATCAACTCGAGAAAGGTGGGGGTGAAACATAGCTCCTTTTTTCTTTTTTTGCAGTGGAGGTTAAGGCCTCATTTAAAAACCACTGAAGTCAATGGAAAGACTTCTAGAGATTAGCTGCTCATTTAGCAAAAGACTCTGCTACCTTTACTCAGAGTAAGGGCTGGTCTACACTGGGATCTTATATCATCGTGGTTATGGCTTTCTCAAGTGTGTGAAAAATCCACACCCCGGAGAGTTTTAGCTATGCTGACATAATCCCTGGTGTAGACAGCACTAGGTCGATGGACATATTTTTCCATTAATCTAGCTATTATCTCTCAGGGAGGTGGATTACCAATGACAACAGAAGAACCCCTCCTGTCAGCATAGGTAGTGTCTACACTGAAATGCTACAGTGGTGCAGCTGTGGCACTGCAGCTCTGGCACTGTAGTGTTTTAAGCGTAGACGAGCCCTAAGTAGTACCACAACAGCACAGTTGATTTCCAAATGGCTTAATGTAGTAGAAGCTACCTGACAATGATGACAACACAATGGCAGTCAGTCTGCACCAAAAGGGTAATAGACTGTGGTGTGCAGAATGTTATTGTCAAAGTAATAGTTCGATGATATTTCAGTGATCTCAGATATTGCTGGTCAATGTAAATCACTTTCTTAATACCATTGTCCTGTTGAAGGACACTAGACCTGAGTGGATAATGTGTAGCAAATACCTGCACTGGACAAACACAGCCTCTTTTTCTGCCCACGTAATGGCCAGGAACAGATTGTGAGTCTCAAACATTTAGTCTTTATTCAAGTTTAGTCAATGGATTAGTTATCTGATCTGTGTTGGTCACTGATCACATAAGTGATGTAATATTTGTGGCATATAGAGCATTTAGGCAGTGTGGTGACTGGGACTAGGAACATGCATAGTTAAAAAATAAAAATAAAAATAAAAAAAGCCTATGAATCTGGAGGCCATTGCAGCTGGAGTCAGACAGACTCATCTAAGAATGAAATGGAGTTTCATTGAACCGACTCATTGTTCTGTCTTGATTATTTTTTTATTATTCTTATTTCGAACATAATTAAATTCATGGCAGAGGTGAAGGATGGTTTTGCAGTTAAGAATGGGTCTGGGACTCTGGAAATCTGTGTTTAGTTCTCAGCTCTGTCACAAACTTCCTGTGTGACTTTGGGCAAGTCACTTAATTGCTCTGTGTCTCAGTTTCCCATCTGTGAAATGGGGTTAATAAACCTTCCTTTCTCCCCTCCTTTGTCTAGTGTATTTAGACTGTAGCCTCTTCAGGGCTACCATGAATACAAAGAGTGCCTACCATAATAGGGTCCCAATCTCTTGGAACATTTATGAGCTGCTGTATTACAAATCAAAGCCATCTGCTGTAGTGAAATTGAAAGATGTGCTTGGCTAAGTTGATTTAGGTAGAAATAACCATGTTATTTCTGATTCTTGAATGGATAATTAATTCTTATAGGTCAGAATTCAGCAGGCATACAGCTTATTGGGTTTGAACAATGTATGCATATTGAGTGTATGGAAAGATTCCCACCAACTCCAGTGGGAGCTGGATGATCAGGATCATTGTCCACTACTTACTTAGCAACACAATACCCACTAAACCCAAGACTGTAGCATGCTGCTATTTTACCACATTTCAAAAAACATGATCTTTCATATTTCTCATTGTTCACTGTCTCCATCTACTTTCATACCTTGTTATTGTAATTACTGAGCATCACAATATTTGCATTACATTTCACTGTGTGCATTTATTAGAATATTGTCATTCATAGGAATTGTGATCAAACTCACTTCTGTGTATTTCACTGTTTGTAATGCTTCAGATACTCACATGTGTAAATACCCGGAGAATCTTCTGAAAAATATCAGTCTGCAATCAAATGTGAATTCTTAAATGCAGAGGCTTAGAACCATCCTAAACCCATATATGGCCTTTAGTATCATACTATAATACACACACTGGAGTCACATTTAGACTTAATTTAAGCAAATACAACTTCCATGGATATCAGTAGCCAAATTCAGTGGTGGTTTAAGTAGTGGTGTAAGGTTTTATGTTAGCCATAAGTTTGTCACCATTGAATTTGCCTCACTTTTCACACAATTGGAAGTAAAAAGTGCAATTTATTTGAAAACTTCATGAATCGCAACATCTAGTTGCAAAAAATGTAAACAAAAATCAACAGAATTTGTATGACACACAGAGATACAGACAAAGGCCTCGTTGTACTAGCCACTGTACAAACACTTAGCAAGAGATGATCCCTAACCCAAACAGCTTACAATTTGAGTCAATGAGATAGACAAAGGATAGTAGAGGAAAAAGACAGAGAAAGGTGAAGTGTCTTGCCCAAAATCACACAGCAGCTCAATGGCAGAGTGAGGAATAGAACCTAAGTCTCTTCACTCCCAATCCATCGCTTTAAACTCATCACTGACATAAGATTGTTACACTAAATTAAATAAAAAGTTACTAAAGAAGTCAAAAAGCCGCCATGGTGTTTATGTGCAGACTTAATGATCTTGCTTCTCTAGAATGCTGCATAATTGTGTCCTCTGTTTGAGATAAAAGAGATGATGCTCATCACTTGTTAAATTAACATGTTAATTCAATACAAACAATAATTAGCCTGGCCATTTGTTCAGTTGTAAACTGGAAAGTCCTATTTTGGAAAGGTTTGTCCCTACCTGGCACTGGGAGTGATTTTGTCTGGTATCATCAGGCAGGACAATTTTGCAGAGCCCAGTGCTCTGTCCCTGCCAGCATGACCTTGATGTGTCAGTGGCTAACAACAGCAGGCCAAACCCTAGCATCCTTTCTCAAGTAAAGCTGCCATTGGAATCCATGAGAATTTCACCTGATTAAGGACTTCAATTCTTTCTACATTTTCTAAGCAAGTATTTCTAGTAAATAATAGGATTTATTTTAAAATAACTGAATCCCTAGCCTTTGTCACTAATTTCAATGGGAGTAGAGTCAGGTCCAATTAACAGAGTTAATTTCATTCAGTAAAATGGCAGCGCCTACTGAGAGACAACAGGAACATTCACAGTTATGGAGATTATTGAAATAGTGACTGGAACTTTTGTTTTGAAACATTATATGAATTTCTATTTATATCTAATGTTTTCAGTATTCATTTACGTCCTGATCCAAAACCTGCTGAAGTCAATGGCAATCTCTTCACTGAGTGCAATGGGCACTGAATTAAGGCCCTTAACTAGCTAATAATGTAACAGAACTGTACTTTTCTAAAAGATTAACATAAAAAAAATTAAAAAAAAAATATCTTCAGCCCGAAAAATCCTGCTCAACTGTAGCATGAGAACAATTTGCCAGATGAAACAGGAGGTTCCAATTTTGCAGAGCTTTAGGGGCTCCTGGCAGAGAAGAAAGCTATGCATGTACATGCTGACAAGTACAAGATAAGCAAGTTTTCCACTCAATGGAATCTTGTCAGTTTAATTACCCTCCAGTGTGTATTTGCCATAGCCATTTTGGAAGTCAATAGTGATGATACAGGTTCTGCTAGTTAGCAGGTAGCCATACTGTTTGATTGAACAAATGGGGCCCAGATTAAAAAGAAGAGAAAATACTGCAATAAAATTCATAGAAAGCATCCTTAACCACTTAGTGAGACTACTTAGTGCATCTAGGCTCAGCAAAATTTTAAAACTAAAAATCTTTATTTAGAAAGCAAGTTAAGTTTACTAAGTGACCTATTTACAAAAACAACGAGGAGTCCGGTGGCATCCTAAAGACTGACAGATTTATTTGGGCATAAGTTTTTGTGAGTAAAAAAACCCACTTCTTCAGATGCATGGAGTGAAAATTACAGATACAGGCGTGAATACACTGGCACATGAAGAGAATGGAGTTACCTTACAAGTGGAGAACCAGTGTTGACAAGGCCAATTTCAGACATGGTGGACGTGGTCTATGTTATATCCATGGGGACAGCTGGTTTAGGAAGAAATCACTTAACACCAGAGAGCAGATAGCTAACAAAGCTACCATTTATTTACAAACATGGAGCTCATCTGAGCAGCTGACCTGAAGCTGGCTGGGCTATCCTCTAATAATCTAACTCCATTGCCATAGGAACAAAAACCATGGCAACCAAATACACAACATATTCCTCCCCCTCCCCCAATAAGAACATCCTCTAAATAAAACACACACTAGACTAGAGAAGGAGGGTAGACTGCCTCCATTCCCAGCTAAACCCTGGGGATTATTTTGCCCCATAACCATGGTTTCGCCCTAGCTAAAGATCCAGCCGATGAGGAGGGTTTCTGTCTCTAGGTGGATTACGGCGAACTTCTGGTGGTGTTGCACCCAAAAGTACCATGGGCTCAGGCCTGACAATGGGCTCAGGGTCCGAAGCATGAACGGGTGAGGAGGTGGTATCAGCTTGTGCTGGGCAAAGGGGTATCTCAGCCGCCAGCAGTAATGGAGGAGAACAGTCAGGAACAGGTGATTCTTGATTCGATGTCTCACCAGAAGACTGGAAGTTAGACCACTCAACTGCAGATGCATCCTGAGGACTGGCATGACCTGGCAACAGCTGATCTACATGTCGCCGCCAGGTAAGATTCTCTGCAGTCTGGACTGTGTAGGAAACATGTCCTGTTTGAGTGATGATCGTGGCAGGGACCCATTTAGCGCCAGAAGTATAATTCCGAGCCAAAACTGGCTGTCCTGAGCTAAAGGTTTGGTCTTTTGCTCTGGGTGCCTTCTTGGGTGACTTGATATTGCTGCTGACATTGCACAATTTGTCGGGGTTCAGAAGGTTTCAGCAGATCAAAGCAAGTGCGCTGCTGTCGTCCCATCATTAGAAAGGCCGGGGATGCCTTGGTCATAGCATGAGGTGTGTTTCTGTAGGAAAGTAAGAAGATATCCAGATGCTTTTGAATGGAATGTTGTCCCCTTGCTGATTTTAAAGCGTGTTTCATTGTCTGCACAAGTCTTTCAGCTAATCCATTGGTGGATGGATGATATGGTGCTGAAGTGATGTGGTGTATCCCATTTGCCTTCATAAAATTTTGAAACTCCTGAGAGATGAACTGTAGTCCATTGTCGCTCACAAGTTGTTCTGGCAGACTGAAGACGATAAAGAGTCCCTGTAAGTTTTTGGATTTTAGTAAAAACTTTCTCTGCAGTAGGAACTGCATTAAAAGACTTCTGGCCATTTAGAATGGGCATCTATCTACGCCCAAAACACTTCCTTCCAGGAGCAAGCGAAGTCAAATGTACATATGTTGCCACGGGTTTCAAGGCCAGTACCATGGGTGTAGGGGTCCCATGGGGTGCATCCTCACACCCTGACATGACATATGACTTTTGCCTCCTCTCTTCAATAGCACTGGTCCAATCAGGCACCAAAAATAGCTCGTGCAATTTCCTTTATTGCGCACGTATTCCAACAGTGACCCGAATGTAGCTTTCTGAACATCTGTGATCTCAAGTGGTGGTGGATATGACATGTCTCCCCAAACAACTACCGAGATTGGACTGATAACTACTGTCCTCCCCTGGACATGTAAGTACAAGGTCGCATGAGAGCTGGAGAGGTTCAATCGAATTTCCCGAGCATTACCAGGTCCATACTTGGGACAAATAACTGGGTCAATGCGAAGTTGCTTCTTACTGAGTATCAGTGATGGGTGTATTCTCCTTACTTTGTTTCTTCTTTAGTCATGCAGTGACTTCTTCCAGTTCAACTGAATCTTCCAAGCCAAGACCCTACCATTAAGGCTGATAAATTACTCTTCACCACAAATCAGTGGCAATTAGCAGCCTGTCCATGAGCTCCACCTAACATCAATAGGTGCCGCAACATGGGCACAGAGCTCTCCATATACGCTCAGAACAGTCTTTTGTTTGTTCTTTAGTGGAGATTGCTGTGGCTTTTCTTTATACATGGTTTCGGAGACAGCGAGACGGCTGCACTGGTGTCCAGTTCCATGCGTATAAGGATTTGCCATGCCAACAACGGTTACCCAGTATTCATAGTGAGCCCACTGCCAAAGACAAAACATCAGTGGCACTTCCTCTTGTGATGAGGTGTCACTTGATCATCCCGGATCTGCTGTCGAGTAGCAGGGTTCCCTTTTTGTCAGCAGACCACAGGCCTCTTTTTCTTTTGTTTACAGGCACACTCAATGTGTCCCTTTTTGCCACAGTGTCGACACACCAGGTCCTTACACCAGCATTCTGATGCCTGGTGACCTGGCTTACCACAGCAGTAACATTCCTGATTCTGCAGTTTTGTGGGTAGGTTTTTGTGACACTTTTTGCACCCTAGGGGATGCACCGTTGTATTGCGCCTCCCTTGTAGCCAGTTCCATGGAGACTGCAATATCAACAGCCTTCTGTAAGGTAAGCTGAGCCTCTGTCAGTAGGCGTTTCCGTATAGCTTCACTGTACAGGCCACACGCTAACCTGTCATTCAGGGCATCATTTAACATCTCCTTAAATTCACAGTATTCTGCTAGCTTTTTTAAAATGGCGACAAATTGTACAACTGTTTCATCTTCTTTTTGGTCTCTTTTGTGGAACTGATATCTTTCAGCAGTTACCAGTGGTTTTGGGGAAAAATGGGACCTCAGGATTTCCACAATGTCACTGTAAGATTTAGTCTCAGGCTTAACAGGGTGTAGTAAGCTGCATAGCAGGGAGTAGGTTTCAGCCCCTACAACACTTAAGAATATTAGCACCTTCTTCACTTCTGTAATGTCATTTGCAATAACAAAAAGCTCAAAACGCTCAGTGTACACATGCCATTGTACTATAGTCTCATCAAAAGGTTCCAGTGGCCTGGTCAGAGTAGCCATGATTTTAGTTTCACTTTCACAGTCAGTGCAAACAAGCAGTTTTTATTTGTTTCTTTGTCTGTTTATTTGTTCTTTACCTTGGCTTCTACTTCCTTCTGTTGCTGGGGCAGCACCGGTATCCCACCCTCGTCGCCACTTGTTATATCCTTGCGGGCAGCCAGTTTAGGAAGAAATCACTTGAGGCCAGAGAGTAGACAGCTAACAAAGCTACCATTTATTTACAAACACGGAGCTCACCTGACCAGCTGACCTGAAGCTGGCTGGACTATCCCCTAATAGTCTAACTCAGTTGCCATAGGAACAAAAACCATGGCAACCAAATACACAACAGTCCACTCCGAATAATTGATGACGAGGTGTCAATACCAATAGAAGGAAAATTGCTTTTGTAGTGAGCCAGACACTCCCAATTCCTATTCAAGCCCAAATTAATGGTGTTAAGTTTGCAAATGAATTGTAGCTCTGCAGTTTCTCTTTGAAGTCTGTTTTTGATTTTTTGTTTTTGTTTTTGTTTTTGTTGAAGGATGGCTACTTTTAAATCTGTTATTGAATGTCCAGGAAGACTGAAGTGTTCTCCTGCTGGCTTTTCTATTTTACCATTCCTGATGTCCGATTTGTGTCCATTTATTCTTTTATGTAGAGACTGTCCAGTTTGGCCAATGTGCATGGCAGAGGGGCATTGCTAGCACATGTTGGCATATATCACATTAGTAGATGTGCAGGTGAATGAGTCCCTGACAGTGTGGCTGATGTGGTTGGGTCCTCTGATGGTGTCACTAGAGTAGATATGAGGACAGAGTAGGCAATGGGGTTTGTTACAGGGATTGGTTCCTGGGTTAGTGTTTTGTGGTGTGATGCGCAGTTGCTGGTGAGTATTTTCTTCAGGTTGAGGGGGTGTCTGTAAGTGAGGACTGACCTACCTTCCAAGATCTGCAAGAGTGAGGGATCGTTTTCCAGGTTATGTTGTAGATCGTTGATGATGTGCTGGAGAGGTTTTAGCTGGGGGCTTTACATGATGCCCCGTGGTGTTCTGTTATTTTCCTTGTTGAGCCTGTTCTGTAGGTGACTTCTAGGTATCTCTCTCACTCTGTCAATCTGTTTCCTCACTTCCCCAGATAGGTATTGTAGTTTTAAGAATGCTTAATAAAGATCTGGTAGGTGTTTGCCTCTGTCTGAGGGACTGGAGCAAATGTGGTTGTATCTTAGGGCTTGGCTGTAGACAATGGATTGTGTGATGTGTCCTGGATGGAAGCTGGAGGCATGTAGGTAAGTATAACGGTCAGTAGAGTTCCGGTATAGGGTGGTGTTTATGTGACCATCACTTATTTGCACTGTAGTGTCCAGGAAGTGTATCTCTTGTGTGGACTGGTCCAGGCTGAGGTGGATGATGGGGTGGAAATTGCTGAAATCCAGGAGCAATTCTTCAAGAGCCTCCTTCCTGTGGGTCCATATGATGAAGATGTCATCAATGTAGCACAAGTAGAGGAGGGGCGCTAGGGGACGAGAGCTGAGGAATCGTTGTTCTAAGTCAGCCATAAAAATGTTGGCATACTGTGGGGCCATGCGGGTATCCATAGCAGTTGTTCCCAAATCTGGAATTGTTGTGAGTGAGGACAAAGTCACAAAGCTCAGCCACCAGGTGTGCCGTGGCCTCATCAAGGATACTCTTCCTGACAGCTTGTAGTCCATTGTATGTGTAGCTTAATATGAAAAATATTTAATATTATTGATTTAGGGTAAATATATATCATGTGGACTTGCATATGAGGGAGATCATTATGGTCATGTTAATAACACATCACTTGTTTTCATTTTTACAGCTATGCTACAGTATTTGGGTTGGGGTCAGATTCCAAAGATTCCAAACTTTAAAAGTGACTGGTCCAATTTTTGATTCAGGTGCCACCTCCAGTATTTAGTTCTTTTACTTTTTTTCCTGAATAAATCAGGCTCAGCAGTCTCCTAAGCATTTTTGGTTTCTTTTCTCTGAGTCCACCTCCAATTTTAAAATATTTTTTGAATAACGTAATCTGTGACGGCCACAGAACTGAAGGCATTGTTAGCAGTTGTGATCTAGCCATCTAATAAACAATAAAAAAGAATCATTAGCTGTCTAGTCTGTGATGTACAGCCTTAAATCACACTTACCTGATTTGTTAATTTACCTTTCTTAGATTATAAACTCTTCAGGGAAGGGACCTGATATATTTCTGTTTGCATAGTGCCTAACAGAGTGGAATTCTGATTTTAATTGGGGCTTTTAGGTAATTCAATAAAAATAAATAACATTAACATATCTCTTGACATTACTACTTTTCAAGTTTCTTGCTCTAATTGAATATCTCTCTTTTTAATTAATTTTCCCTGGATATATTGCATTGAGCTTCCATCTTCCCAGGAAGAATCTCATTTATACTCCTATTCGCAACCTCTCCAGGTCCTTACTGGACTTCACAACATATCCTAGGTTGCTATAATCTACAAATGTCATTAACTTTCTCTTAGCTGTTTAGTTAATTAATGAAAATAATAAATAAGTTCAGACCTAAAACCTGTCTTTTCAACACCACACTAAACTCCTCTCTCAATATGATGCATTATTATTACCTTTTGTTTAGGTTCCTTCAATAAGTTTTCAATCCATGTGATGATGTTCAAATCCAAGCCAATTATAAAATATTTCACTAAAATTCAAATACAAAATTCCAAATATATTATTTCGAATGCATTTCCTTCCTCTGCTAATTTCATAACTTGTATAAAAATAATCAAGTTATCCAATAAGATTTACTCTTTATAAACCAGTGCTGGTTAGTTGTCATGATTTTGTCATTGTCTAAAGATGAAATTCTTTCCTGTTCAGAGGACTATCATAAAGCCTTATACATATGCCTCTTAAGTCCCATGTTAGCCCCATGTTAAAAGTTAAAATAGGACTGAAGTGATGTACAGGACCTTGGTCTGTCCCTCTGCACTGAGATTAAGTTCACCCTAGATGCTTAGGGTTTTTTGCTTTTGAAAGTAATTGCCAGGATCATTCTTTTTAAAATATATCAGTTCCACATTAGCTTTTCTGTATCCTCTGGTACTTCTCCAGTTCTCCATGACTTTTTTGAAAAAATGTTAATGGTTTCATAAAATAGCTTATTTCTTTAGCAACCTTGGATGTATCTCATCTGGATATCCTGATTTCTGTGCATTCAAGTTTTCCCAGTTATTCTGTTACCTGCTTTTTACTATAGCTATGCTTACATATCTCTTTCAGCCTATTTGTCCCTGCTTCTGATTTTACAATAGAAGTTACATATTTCAAGAAATCTCAAGACCACTTATGCTTAGAATTCCCTTTTTACCCGTAACGTACCAAGGACCTCACAGGGTAGAAGTCGGTATCCATTGACTGCAACACTTACAGTCATGCCCAAGTTTGAAAATTTGGTCCTCAGTTTCTTCAACAAATCTAAGAATTGGTCCTAAAATTAGAATAACTGCCAACATTACAAAATTAGAACCCAACCAGAGTCCCACTGAAATCAACAGATAAATAACTATAGTCGTTTGTGGGAGTAAGATCTGTCCCACAGATCAGTTGACAATACATCAAGCTATGTCTCTTTTATTCAGTATGAGCAAGAATAAAAATTCTGGAATCAGACTTAGTTGTTAATTAGGACTGAAGATGGAATGGAGTTTGCTCTTCTTTGCCGCAAATGGCACAGTGGCTCTGATTATGTCAGTAATTGCAGATAATAGTGATAAGACATCAACTGTAATAACACATTTTTACAGAGAAATTTTTCCACTCAGAGCTACACTTTAAGCACTGAATCTAAACATATGAGGAAGGCAGGTATAGATCAATGAAATAGTTTTATTAGTAAATTTCTACAGTACCATTTTTCTCTGCCTGCTCACCATTTTTCCTGCTTTCGTGCTACTCAGATATATTTCACAAACCAGGAGACTTTGTAGTTCCATTTTCTATGAATTCTTTACAAAAAAAAAAAGTCATCTGTATGAAAAAGGTATAGCATTGTTACTCAGTTGAGGTCACTTTCTATAAAATAACAGATGGACCCAAACTAAAACCTGAGATCTGAACTTTGGAAAAGTTTTGATCAAGATCTAGATCTGAACTTTATTGTGTGGGTCCATCTCTACTTAAATGATCTGATGTAGACCTGGTAGATTAAATTCTACCTTATAACACCATTTTATATTAATAACTAAATATATTGCATTATTTAAATAGGGTAGAGTATCCTTGATATTTCAGGTGGAGATTGTAATGGTTAACAGCCTGCTTTATACACCAGGAGTTGAACTGCCAAATAAAACAGAACTCAAGAGCAAGACTGCGAGTAACTATTGGTTCCTCTTCTTGAATCCAGAAAGGAAAAACAAGTACCACATTCTCTTAGTTTTCCTTTATTGATAAAACAGTCTGATAATTTCTGTAGAAAATTCTCAAATAAATATTTGTTCTATACTCTATACACTGCAATATGCATTCTCTGTAGGACCACCAATAAGATCTCTGCTTTTCATATCTTTCTCTGATACTATTTAGGAAATTAAAAACAAAACAAAAACATGGTGGTCTGGGAGGAATATCAGCAAAGTTCAGGAAAAAGGCAAGAACCTTTTGAACTATTGTTTAATTATAATGCTTGCCAAAGGTCATGTACCCATGCAGGTCATGTCACAGGACAAAGAAACAATTACAGCCAATACATCCAATCTGCTAGCTGCCAATTGCCTCCAACCTTTTCTCATTTGAACAGTTAACATGCTCCCTCCAGGCTAAAATGAGCCTAGAAGAGAGAGAACTCTGTGCTGAAACCAAAACAAGTAAATGTTTCTTAATAGGTTTGCTTAGCACCTATGTTTCTATTTCCATTATTCTTTTATGTTGTTATTTGAAGTCAGTCCTTTTTGGAGAAGTACATGCAAAAAGCAAGTCCTGTGGCAGGCTCTGGCCTCTTGTGAGCCTGAAGAAAATATTACATTTTAATCACTGGTAGAAATGCTTATTATTATTGTGGGTAGCTGGGTTGGTATGCGCGGTGCACCCATGTTTGGCTTTTGCTGATAAGATGCCACATTACCAACCTGCCTCCATATATCCTTATAATACACTCCCTGGACATGTATTCTATAAAGTAGAGCAAATGAGATCATATACTGTACTGCTGGTGTATGCATTTATTATTTCTTGTTTGCCTTTGGAAAATAATGTGACTTTTTTTCTTCTTTAACTGTCTGAAATAGTCCCTTGCTTGGTGGGTGGGAGGTGAGGTCTCCACACATGCTTTTGACATATGTTGTAAAGCTCAGTAAGTCAGATGAAAACCAAGCATTTTGAATTACTTTCTTATTTCAGTTTCTGGAATTCCTTACCAACTTTGAGAGCAAAACCAGATGCTAGGGTTTAGGGGAGGGGTCTTCTAAAATGTTCTAAGTGTCACAGTGCCCAAGGCATCAGAACATGCATGAGTTTGGCTCTTTCTTACCCTCTCAACCAGGGTTGTATATCAAGAGGATCTCACTTTCAGGAAGCAGTGACTCACTAACTCAGGATTCTAGTGAGATTGAGGGGGTTTCCACACTGGACCTTCTGTAGGACTATCTTTCTTTTATCTTAGAAGTTATCCCACCACAATCCACATTTCAACAGCTGTGTATGAAAAATTATATTACTGTTCAAAGGACAGTCTCTTCTGAGGCTGTACTCAATGCCTCATGGTGACGGGATGCTAGTGCAACCATAATTTACCTAAACTTTGCCCGCTTCTGGAGATATAAAAATGTTGTTCCCAAGTGCTCTCTCTGGTAGTTCTTGACACCTGTTTCTCACTTGTGCTAATGCAGGGCACTAAGATACTATGGGTTTATCTTCATTGGAGATTTAGCTTAGGTTCAATTATGAATTTTCTCCATAACATGCTCCACATTCACACACCAACATGCCTCAGCTATGCCATAGTCATGCCATGTGGTGAGGTAGCTGCCACATCCTCAGATATATCGCAGACTCTGAGTTAGCTTCAGTGAAAATGCATAGCCAATCACAGCTGTCAATTTTGTCTCTCAAGCTCCCTGGGCACCCAATCCTGTGTAGTATCTTGCCATCTGTCTGTGCTCTGATCCCTGACTGGAAGAGGCCTACCTTCATATCCCGCTGCTTAGTGTCCTTGGTGCCTTGCTGCTTGCAGTTTCTCCTGCTTTAGTTATCTCTGGTCAGCAGTATGGTAGCAAGAAGAAAGCCTGGTAAGAAGCCCATGGATCAGTGTGCAGTCACCTGGCTTGCAGAACTAGGTGAGGACACAGAATCTTAGTGAGGCAAGATGGGTGCAGTCACCTTTGTTGTTATTAAAAAGGACATTAAGAAATATTTATCTTGTAATCCCAGCTAACAATTTATTTGTGGGTGGATGAAGCACCATTATGCTTTTCCCCCTTGTTCCCAAAACCCTCCTCCCTCTCTCTTAATCATGCTGTGCAAAATGGCAGACAAGTGGAGAAGAAAACACTGAAAACCAGCAGCTTACAGTACATAATAATAGCCGTACCGGGTCAGACCAAAGGTCCATCTAGCCCAGTATCTGTCTACCAACAGTGGCCAATGCCAGGTGCCCCAGAGGGACTGAAACCTAACAGGGAATGATCAAGTGATCTATCTCCTGCCATCCATCTCCATCCTCTGACAAACAGAGGCTAGGGACACTATTCATTACCCATCCTGGCTAATAGCCATCTATGGACTTAACTACCATGAATTTATCCAGTTCCCTTTTAAACACTGTTATAGTCCTAGCCTTCACAACCTCCTCAGGTAAGGAGTTACACAAGTTGACAGTGCACTGTGTGAAGAAGAACTTCCTTTTATTTGTTTTAAACCTGCTGCCTATTAATTTCATTTGGTGACCCCCTAGTTCTTATATTATGAGAATAAGTAAATAACTTTTCCTTATCCACTTTCTCCACATCACTCATGATTTTATATATCTCTATCATATTCCCCCCTTAATCTCCTCTTTTCCAAGCTGAAGAGTCCTACCCTCTTTAATTTTTCCTCATATGGTACCTTCTCCAAACTCCTAATCATTTCAGTTGCCCTTTTCTAGCGCCAGTATATTTTAATATTGGAAATATATCTATCTCCTAGAACTGGAAGCGATCTCAAAAAGTCATTGAGTCCAGCCCCCTGCCTTCACTAGCAGGATGAAATACTGATTTTTGCCCCAGATCTCTAAGTGGCTCCCTCAAGGATTGAACTTTCAATGCTGGGTTTAGCAGGCTAATGCTCAAACCACTGAGCTATCCCTCCCCTGTAGTAGCATTTTAATGATTGGAAAAGCATTCTGTGGATGTTAAAGACGTAGAAGTTGAAAGCAAAGTGTGGCTTGCCATAACACAGTCCTTGAAGGCACTACCAGCAAAACAGTTTAGCCTGTTAAGGCCCCATCCCACAAGTGGTTTATTGCTGATCTTATTTTGCTCCATTCTTGGATTGTAACAAAATAGAATTTTCCCTTCAGTAAACGCTCCAGGTAGTCTCTGATTTCTTGGTATGGAAAGGCCTCCCACTGCCCCCATTACGACTGGCAAGCCATTTTCATCATTTATCACTTCATCTGTCACAAGATGCAGAAAGATTTTTATTGCATAGCTGGATGGTCTCCTTCCCAAGACCTGGGATAACTACTCTTTCTTCCACTCTAGGATCTGCAGCAGTCTGGAAAGTCTTCCTCCCCGCCACCCCCAATCCATCCCATCCCTCCCAAAAGAAGTGTCTTGGAGAGTTGGAAGGTAAAATTAACTCAGCATTTATTTTACTGGAAATAGTCCTTTACAAAGATTCAGACCAGCCAGCGGGTTGCTTGGATAGAGGATCAGCAAAGGAAATGGCATTTTTTTAAAGATAAAAGTTGATACTTTTATCATATGAAATACAGCATTTGCTTGATCCATGTCTCCATGTTCACATGGCCCTGTACTGTTGGTGGTTTCAGCTGGTAACTGCAAGCTGATGCCTACTTCCTGTCTGGGCATCTATGAAAAGCCTGTGACCATCTCTTGGCAGTAGCTTCTGCTGAGACAAGCCAAAGAAACATTGCAAAGAAACAGCAGCTGTTGGCCCCTGTTATTAGGATGAGTAGGCTCCATACCCTCAACACTAGCACACTGCCACACCAGCTTGGGTCCTGCCAGAAAATGAATATCCTGGGTTTGGAAAGGGTTTTTAACTGGCTTGGCCAGGTTTTTTTAATTGCTTTTGCCATTTAAAAGACTTAGTGTGCCAGTTTCTCTCCCTTTCCCCACTTGGGACACATTAAAGCACTCTACAGTATACGCCCCTGTAGTCCAGGCTACGGCGCCACATTAGGGCAAGATAAGAAAAATGATAAAATAACATAAATACATATTGGGTTATATGTGTGTGTATATAAAATAGTTCTCTAAAACATTTTAGTAATAATTAGTTATAGTTGGCACAAGGGCCTCTTTTTTGTGGTGGGTGAGGGGTAATAGGAGTGGCCAGTTTTTGCTGGTGGTGGTGGCCAATGGCCAGTTTCACTACATCTCAGAGGCGATAGCCGTAGGCCCAGGCCGTTTCCTCCCACAATGCCCAGAGTGATCAGACAAGCTGTTCTACAACACCCTGAGAGTGGCACATAGGACTGTGGTTCTATAAGCAATAGGATACATACCCAGGTATCAGAGGGATAGCCATGTTAGTCTGTATCCACAAAACCAATGAGGGGTCCAGTGGCACCTTAAAGTCTAACATTAATTTAAAGATCTATTTGGGCATAAGGTTTTGTGGGTTAACCCCCCCCCCACTTCTTCAGATGCATGGAGTGAAAATTACAGATATAGGCATAAATATACTGGCACATGAAGAGAAGGGAGTTACCTTACAAGTGGAGTACCAGTGTTGACAAGGCCAATTCAGTCAGGGTGGGTGTGGTCTACTCCCAATAACTGATGATGAGGTCTCAATACCAATAGAAGGAAAATTGCTTTTGTAGTGAATCAGACACTCCCAGTCCCTATTCAAGCCCAAATTAATGGTGTTAAATTTGCAAATGAATTGTAACTCTGCAGTTTATCTTTGAAGTCTGTTTCTGAAGTTTTTTTGTTGAAGGATGGCTACTTTTAAATCTGTTATTGAATGTCCAGGGAGATTGAAGTGTTCTCCGCTGGCTTTTCTATCTTACCATTCCTGATGTCTGATTTGTGTCCATTTATTCTTTTATGTAGAAACTGTCCAGTTTGGCCAATGTACATGGCAGAGGGGCATTGCTGGCACATGATGCCATATATCACATTAGTAGATGTGCAAGTGAGTGAGCCCCTGACAGCATGGCTGATGTGGTTGGGTCCTCTGATGGTGTCACTAGAGTAGATATGGGGACAGAGTAGGCAATGGGGTTTGTTACAGGGATTGGTTCCTGGGTTAGTGTTTCTGTAATGTGGTGCGCAGTTGCTGGTGAGTATTTGCTTCAGGTTGGGAGGCCATCTGCAAGCGAGGACTGGCCTGCCTCCCAAGGTCTGTGCGAATAAGGGATTGTTTTCCAGGATAGGTTGTAGATCGTTGATGATGTGTTGGAGAGGTTTTAGCTGGGGGCTGTACGTGATGCCCCGTAGTGTTCTGTTATTTTCCTTGTTGTGCCTGTCCTGTAGATACCCAGATATCTGTATTGTCTCTCATGACAAGATACAGTGCCAGTGCAGACTCTGAGGATGACAGATACTATAGCTGCACTCTAGTGCATTAGGCTACCACATGTTGACTAACCTGTGATTGCTTATCTTGTGGTTAGCCTGCACTGAAGAAGTCAGAAGTGAAGAAAGCTACAGGAAACAAAACAATATTAATTGTCCTGAGGAGGTTCTGACGTAAAATTCTTAGATAATCTAACTCCATTACCTAAGGTCAAGGACCTGTAACGATATAACTGTTCTCACTCTGTTTTCTGGGTACCCACCTTTACTGTTTAAGTTTATACCTGTTTATAGACACAGTGGCCATTTTGTTCTCAAAATGTTGCAGACAGTTAGTCTCCCCGAAAGTACAGGAAGACTTTCAGTAATGCCACTATGACTTCAGCTCCCACAAAGGGAAAATCCTAACCATGTGGTAAAACATGGTAACATTAATTGAATGGCAAGTACAGCTCTGGGGGGACTGAGCATTCGTTGGTATAAACAATCAGCCTTAAAAAATGCCAACAACTAACTGGGCAGAGGAGCATTTTGGGTAGGGCAGCCTCTGCTCTGAGAGCAGCAAATGGCTCAAATTTGTGTGGATCAGGCTCAGAAGGTGTGGATAGCAATTGATCCGGATAAATTACAAATGAAAACTGCTGCAGGGTCAGAAAGTGGACAGCACCAGTGGGCTACTTGTCTCCTAGGTTCTTCGTGTACCATACAGTCTTGATGTTTGAGTAATTTAAAACATGGTTCTTCTTCCAGAGTAACTGAAGTGCTGTCTTCCAGATAACAGCAAAAATAAATGGCAAAGACGTGGGCGTTGCAACCTGGAATGTAGGTTCACTTACAGGTAGATCAAGAGAGGTGGTTGAGGCAATGGCTAGAAGGAAAATCCATATATTTTATATCTGGAGGAAACTAGGTGGTATAGAGACAAAAGGAAAAATCTTGAAAGATGGATTTAAAATGTTTTGGTCTGGAGCAAGAAAGAGTATGAATTGGGTAGCTGTCATCATGAGCCAAGAGATTGCTGACTATGTCAGGAGTGTAGAAAGGAGACTGATTGACTTTAGTATGGCTGATGATAGAGGGTAGGTTTATATGTGTGATGGTAGCATATGCTTTGCAACAGGTTAGACTTATGGAAGAGAATGAGAGCTTTAGAAATGAGTTGGCAGAGTTGATGGTTATGGTTGAGAGTAATACCTTGTTAGTAGTATTTAAACTGCCAAGGGAGAAGGGAGGGAAGGGAGCCCTGTAGAAGGAGTGGTGAGTAAATTTGGCTTTGTTAAAAGAAATGCAGAAGGAGAGAGATGGGTTGAGTGTGGTTGTTCAATGGGTTTTCAGAGGTGAATCATGGTTTGGGGGAGGGGAGAAGAGAATCCCACATGGTGACATCCTACAGTAGAAAAAGTAAAGCCCAGGTAGACTGTATTTTGATAAGAAGAGAACATATGAAAATGGTGAAAGATGTAAAGGTTATGTTGAGTGAATTTGTGGCAGAACAACATGAGGTATTAATAGTAAAAATCCAACTGCAACCTGAGAAAACAAGAAAGAAGATGAAATAGAGAGAGAAATTGCAGTGGTGGTTATGTAGGGGGAAAAGAATGGAAGAGTTCTGCCAAAAAGCAAAGGAGGGCTTTCATGCTTTGCCAACAACAGTGAAGTCAGTGGAGTAAGAATGGAGGAAATTTAAAGAATGTTTCATTAAGGCATTGGAGGCAACATGTGGCAGAACAAGTGGTAAGGTGGAGTATTTTCAGAGAACAAGCTGGTGGTGGAAGTCTGATACAAAAGAGAGGTTAGAAAGAGAGAATTATTTAGAGAGAGTGTGGGTCCATTCACCACAGATGTGCCCCTTGTGGGTGAGTCTAATAATTAGCCTTTGCCCCACTTAGTGCCCCCTTCCATCAGTTGTTTATAGTGTGGTGGCTCTCCCTTTCTGTGACTCAGCCCTCTGCCAGGTCACTCTATAGTCCACCTGCCGCTCACCTGCAGGGTAACAAAGTTCTGCCAGACTAGCTGTCTATATGCCGTCTCAGGCAGTCTTCTGTTCTGACTCCAGGTCCCATACCACTTTGCTGGTGGTTGGTACGGGAACCCAGGACTACTCACTACTCCAGGTTCCAGCTCAGGGACTCTATGACTAGCAACCTAGGTCTGCTCAGTCTCAGACCCTGTTGCTGTTTACCTGGGCTCTTTCCTACCCTACCTCTCTATCTCTTTGCCTATCTCTGGATTTATCACTGGAGCTTCCTCTGCTCCTCATGGCTTCTTCACCCTTCTTGGCCTCTTGCTGGATTTTCTAGCCCAGAAAAGGTCCCAGGGCTTACTCTCTCACTGGACCTTCTCATTGTCCCTAACCAGTTCTCTTTCTTTCAAGAAAGTGACTGCAGGCCCCTTCCCTGCACCCCTTCCTCCTTGTACTTCCTAGCTTTATACTCCTCCCCCAGCTGGGCTTCCTGTGCAGTTAATACTTATCAAGCTGTGGCTTCCCTCCAGATGTGGCATATAAGGGTAATTGGCTGCTTCTGGCCCACATTAATCCTCTCGAGGCATCTGTAGTGTAGACACCTTATCACAGAGAGTTTGAGGAAGCAGGTCATGACAATGAGACAATCAAAAATGTATACAAAAAAGGGAGGGGGAGAAAGGCTAAAAAAGAATTTAAGACAAGAATGGGAGCTGAAGAGGAATTATACAGAAATTGCTGAATGGTGATGGTAGGAAATCTTTGTGTATGAAGGATGGAAACGGTGCTGACTAACCCTAAAGAAGTGATAGAGGTATAGAAAAAGCTGTTAAATAAGAAGAGAGAGTTGTGAGTACAACCATCATTAACAATTATGGGGAAACCTCAAAAGTATTGATTTCTTCAGAGGAAGTAGAAGCAGCACTGAATAAGACAAAGAATGGTAAAGCAGCCGGTGAAGATGAGATAAGTGTTGATATGATCAAAGCTCTTGGAGATACTGGAGTAAAGTGTCTTAGAATCGTAGAATCATAGACGTTAAGGTCATAAGGGACCATTATGATCATCTAGTCTGACCTTCTGCACAATGGAGGCCACAGAATCTCACCTGCCCACTCCTGTATCAAACCTGTGTCTGAGCCACTGAAGTCCTCAAATCATGGTTTAAAGACTTCAAGGGGCAGAGAACCTTCCAGCAAGTGCCCCACACTGCAGAGGAAGGCGAAAAACTCCCAGGGCTTCTGCCAATCTGCCCTGGAGGAAAATTCGTTCCTAACAGGGGTGGCTCTAGGCACCAGCAAAACAAGCAGGTGCTTGGGGCAGCAAATTACCAGGGGCAGCATAATGCTGGGGCTCCAACTCCAAAATGAGACAGAGTCCTGGGCTGGATTCTGACCGCCCCGACCACCCATTGCTCTGACTGGGTGCTGCTGGGGCTGTACGGCGGAGCAGGGGGAGCCGGCTCAGTGGGGAGCGTGTCCCCGCTGCGCTCCCATGGGCAGAGGCCACCCCTGCTCAGGCGGGAGCTGGTAGGACAGCCCTCGCCCAGCTGCGGAATGCAGAGGGTGGCGGTGGAACATAGTGGCTGGGTGGGCCGCTCCTCCAGCATTGGCTGGGGGCTTCTCCTCAGCTTGTCCCTGCTGCCGCCTCCTCCCCACTGCACTGCCTCCTGCCTGGGGAGGGGAGGGGAGCGGCAGCCTGGGCTGAGTTGAACTCGTACCAGGGACAAGGTGAGGATGACTGGGGCTGGGATCCAGCAACGGCCCCAACCCCCACTGCTCCCACGGCCCCCGGTGGTGGGAGCAGTGGGAGCGGCGGGAGATGGGTCCTCGGGCCAGATCCGCAGCAACGTAAGAGCCAGGCTGGGTGGGACGGTCCCCGGACATCTGGGGAGCTTCTGCCTGCTGGAGCCCCAGAGGCTGCCGCGTCCCTCTACAGCCCCTCCCAGCGCTCCGGTGCCTGGGGTGTCTTCCTGCCTCCCCTCTGCAGGGGGCAAGCGACCAGGCAGAGAGGGGCAGCATCTGTCTACCCAGCCTCTTCCTTGGCTGAAGCCCAGCCCTGGAGATCTCTCCATTACATGCCCCTCGGGCTTCCAGCTGTGTGGCCTCAGCTCTAGGAAAACACCAGGCAGGGCTGGGTCCAGCGTGTGTCCCAGCTTGTGGGGAGTTCTCTCGCCCCAATGACTAGTGCCTTACCTACGACCAAGTACAGTAGTGCAATAGGAGTGATAGGAGCATGACGTGAAAAATATTGTGTCACATCGTGTGACACGGTCACTCATGAATGTGTGTAAATGTGTTAATGATTACCTGTGTGTACTGTGCCACCCTATCAGCGCCAATTTCTGTGTCGCATCGGTGCCAGTGGTTATAGGGCTAAAATGTGGGGACAAAAATGAAAAAGACTTTCTGGTGCTGCCTACATGTGTAAAACGTGTAAAAGCCAAAAAAAGCGGGGGGGAGCGCAGCCAAATTTTTTTTTTTTGCTTGAGGTGGCAAAAAACCTAGAGCTGGCCCTGCTTCCTGACCCAAAATATGATGATCAGCTAAACCCTGAGCATGTGAGCAGGACTCACCAGCCAGACACCCAGGAAAGAATTCTCTGTAGTAACTTTGATCCCACCCCATCTAACATCCCATCACAAGCCATTGGGCATATTTACCGCTAGTAGTCGAAGATGAATTAATTGCCAAAATTAGGCTATTCAAGCTTAGTCTTGAAGCCAGATATGTCTTTTGCCCCCACTACTCCTCTTGGAAGGCTGTTCCAGAACTTCACTCCTCTGATGGTTAGAAACCTTCGTCTAATTTCAAGTCTAAACTTCCTGATATCCAGTTTGTACCCATTTGTCCTTGTGCCTACATTAGTACTAAGCTTAAATAATTCCTCTCCCTCCCTAACGTTAATCCCCCTGATATATTTATATAGAGCAAGCATATCCCCCCGGAGCCTTCTTTTGGCCAGGCTAAACAAGCCAAGCTCTTTGAGTCTCCTTTCATAAGGCAGGTTTTCCATTCCTCGGATCATCCTAGTAGCCCGTCTCTGAACCTGTTCCAGTTTGAATTCATCCTTCTTAAACATGGGACAACAGAACTGCACACAATATTCCAGGTGGGGTCTCACCAGCGCCTTATATAACGGTACTAACACCTCCTTATCCTTGCTGGAAATACCTCGCCTGATGCATCCTAAAACCGCATTTGCTTTTTTAACGGCCATATCGCATTGGCGGCTCATAGACATCCTGCTATCAACCAATACCCCAAGGTCCTTCTCCTCCTCTGTTGCTTCCAACTGATGCGTCCCCAATGTATATCTAAAATTCTTATTATTAATCCCTAAGTGCATGACCTTGCACTTTTCACTATTATATTTCATCCTATTACTATTACTCCAGTTTACAAGGTGGTCCAGATCTTCCTGTATAGTATCCCGGTCCTTCTCCGTGTTAGCAATACCCCCCAGCTTTGTGTCATCCGCAAACTTTATTAGCACATTCCCGCTCTTTGTGCCAAGGTCAGTAATAAAAAGGTTAAATAAGATCGGTCCCAAAACCGATCCTTGAGGGACTCCACTAGTAACCTCCTTCCAGCCTGACAATTCACCCTTCAGTACGACCCGCTGGAGTCTCCCCTTTAACCAGTTCCTTATCCACCTTACAACTTTCATATTCATCCCCATCTTTTCCAATTTAACTAACAGTTCCCCATGCGGAACCGTGTCAAACGCCTTACTGAAATCGAGGTAAATTAGATCTACCGCATTTCCTTTGTCTAAGTAATCCGTCACCTTCTCAAAGAAGGAGATCAGGTTGGTTTGGCACGATCTACCTTTAGTAAAACCATGTTGTAATTTGTCCCAATTACCATTGACCTCAATGTCCTTAACTACTTTCTCCTTCAAAATTTTTTCCAAGACCTTACAAACTACAGATGTCAAACTAACAGGCCTATAGTTACTCGGATCACTTTTTTTCCCTTTCTTAAAGATAGGAACTATGTTAGCAATTCTCCAGTCATACGGTACAACCCCTGAGTTTACAGATTCATTAAAAATTCTTGCTAATGGACTTGCAATTTCATGTGCCAGTTCCTTTAATATTCTTGGATGAAGATTATCTGGGCCTCCTTATTTCATCCCATTAAGCTGTTCGAGTTTGGTTTCTACCTCGGATATGGTAATATCTACCTCATATCCTCATTCCTATTTGTCATCCTTCCATCATCCCTAAGCTTCTCATTAGCCTCATTAAAGACTGAGGCAAAGTATCCTTTCTTGCTTTGTTTTCTTCCCTCTCAATGTTAAAATCCAGCATGAAGATTACCTGGACATCTCCCAACCATCTCCCCCCCAATTCCTAGTTTAAAGATCTTTTAATCAGTTGTGCCAGCCTCCATCCTGAAAAACACTCATAAAGACCAAAGCTGTGTCAAGGGGAAGTTCAGACTGGCTTGGTGTCCATGCAGCCGTCACTGCACCGTCTCAGGTATTACAGTTCACACTGAAACTAAGCCTTGTATCTGCACAGGTTTTTGTGGAACTCTCACGCTATGTGACTAGCTCTATTCCTGCTCCACTTGTGGTAGCAATGCAGAGCGCTAGTATAACTGGCCAATGGTGTTACTATGTGTTTGTGGGGATCAGGAAAGGATACCAAATGATTGAAGTGTGGAATTAATTGTGCCTCTTTGGAGGGGTAAAGGTGATGCAAATGATCCAAATACCTATCAAAGCATTACCCTGTTAAGTCAGCCTCTCAGAGTTTTGAGAGAGTTTTGGAAGCAAACTTGATGTACAAGGCGGAGGAAAATAGAAGAGAGAGGCAACATGGTTTTAGGAAGGGAATGAGTACTATAGACACAATATTTGCAGCGAGACAGAACTTTAAAAGAATGATAAATGGAAAGCATAACTTCTATGCAGCATTTATTGATCCTGAGAAAGCATATGACTTGATTCCATGGGAGCTGATGTTTGAAGTATTGAGATGAATGGGAAGGGGACTTCAAGAAGTGGAGCTGATAGAGGAACTGTTTTGAAAGTCAAGAGCTAAGGTGATAAAAATACTTGAAGCCTGCCAGGAAAGGTCTACTGAAGCCTAGTTGAAACTCTCATGACTTAAGCACATGTTTAAAGTAATGTACACACTGAAGTGCTTTGCTGAATTGGGACCGAAATGTGCTAGATTACAGGCAGTCACCTGGTGACAATTTTGTTTGCTGTAAAAAGATCAATGCTGTTACATTCGTGCAAGATGCTACTTTATTTATCAAACAGATGTGTAATGGTGGACTCCTATAGGAAAAATATGACAGTGAGGTGGACATTGAGTTAATGGTGGCTATTTGGGAGCTTAGCATTTAGACAGAGCTGACTTTTTCTTTATTTGTCAAACTCATTTTCCTTCCCCATGCATGGAAGAATTCAGTTTGATTACATGCTAAATGTGACCACATCTTTCCTAAACCTTAAACTCTACCAGATCCACATTGCATTTCAGTATTCAAATACAAAAATTGTCATATTTTTAAAAAATCCTCCAATGGCTTATGGCAGCCTTCAGTAATTTTGAACCCCTAGGGCTCTCCTCCCATTCCTATTCCACTCTGCTATCTAGGGCTAGACCTCTTCGTTGTTTCTCCATGTTATCTCACCACTGTTGATACAACCACCTTCTTCTCTGTAACTCCCACCTCTTGGAACAGCCTTCATGTGTCTTCACTTCTCTTCAGAGATTCACAGAGTTAAAGGACAGAAGGAACCATTAGATCATCTAGTCCAGGGGTTCTCAGACTGGGGGTCAGGACACCTCAGGGGGTTGTGAGGTTATTACATGAGGGGCGCGAGCTATCAGCCTCCACTCCAAATCCTGCTTTGCCTTCAGCATTTATAATGGGGTTAAATATATAAAAAGTGTTTTTAATTTATAAGAGGGTTGCACTCAGAGGCCTGTTATGTGAAAGGGGTCACCAGTACAAAAGTTTGAGAATCACTGATCTAGTCTAACATCTTGTATATCACAGGCCATTACATTTCACCTAGTTACCTTTGTGTGGAGCTCAATGACTTGTGTTTGACTTAAGCATATCTTCCCAAAAGGCAGGGCCGGCGCTTCCATTTAGGCGACCTAGGCGGTTGCCTAGGGTGCCAGGATTTGGGGGGGTGGCATTTTGCCACCCTCTGCAGCAATTCGGTGGCAGGGGATCCTTCCGCGCTCCGGGTCTTCAGTGGCAATTCTGCGGTGGGTCCTTCACTCGCTCTGGGACCCGCCACTGAAGTGCCCCGAAGACCGGAGTGTGGAAGGACCCCGCCCCCCCCCGCCGCAGAATTGCCACTGACTGGAAGCGCGGGAAGGACCCCCGCCTAGGTAGGGCTGGCTCCGACCGGGAGGGCGGCAGGTGGCTTCGGTGGACCTCCTGCAGGCGTGCCTGCGGAGGGTCCACTGGTCCCGCCGCTCTGGTGGAGCATCCGCAGTAATGTCTGCGGCAGGTCCACTGGAGCCGCAGGACCGGGGAGCTGCAGAGCGCTCCCCGCAGCGTGCCG
The DNA here is from genome assembly GCF_003597395.2 of Chelonoidis abingdonii. Lineage (NCBI taxonomy): Eukaryota > Metazoa > Chordata > Testudines > Testudinidae > Chelonoidis > Chelonoidis abingdonii. The sequence goes on from NC_133773.1 coordinate 32,446,147, forward strand.
CCGTGCTTGGGGTGGTGAAATGGCTAGAGCCAACTCTGCACCTAGGGCACCAAAAACCCTGGCACCGCTCCTGCCAAAAGGCATTCAGTCTTGATATGAAGACACCAAGAGATGGAGAATCTACTATTTTTCTTGATAGCTTGTTCCAATATTTAATCATATGCCAGAGCCCTGCAGTATCCTGTATTGTCTCCACGTGAACTTTTCTGAACAATGTAATCAAATCACCTCACGATCATCTTTCTAATAAACTGAACAGATGGAGATCTTTATATCTTGAATTGAAATGCATCTTCTGCAGCCCTCAAATTACTTTTGTGGATCTTTTCCATACCCTCTTCAATTTTTCAACATTCTTTTTAAAGAGTGGACAACAGAATTGTATGCAGTACTCTAGTATTGCTCTCACAATGCCATATCCAAAAGTAAAAATCACCATTCTGCTCCTACTCACTATTCCCTATTTATCCATTTAAGGATCATGCTAGCTCTTATTGCCAGAGCATTGCACTGGGAGCTCATGTTGAGTTGCTTATTCATTATGACTCCCAAATCCTTTTCAGAGCCCTGCTTTCCAGGATACAGTTCTCCGTGCTATAAGTATGGCCTGCATTCTTTGTTCCTAGATTTATAACGTTGCATTTGGCTGCATTAAAACTCATTTTGTTTGAATGGGCCCAGCTTACCATGTGATCCAGATTACTCTATAGAAATGTCCAGTCCTTGACATTATTTACCATTCTGCCAATGTTTGTAAATTTTATCAATAGTGATTTTTTTATTTACTTCCAAACCATTGATGAAAATATTGAATAGTGTCAGACCTTGTATCAACCTTTGCAGAACCCTATTAGAAATACCCCATTCAATTTTCCAGTGATAACTACTTTTTGAGATCTGTCAGTTAACCAGTTCCTAATCTATATAACCTGTGCTTTTTTAATATTATATAGTGCTAATTTTTAATCAGAAATGGGGTATAATACTATGTCCCAAATGCCTTACACAAGTTTATTACATCCATATAGTTATCTATATCAACCAATCTTGTTACCTCGTCAAAGAAAGGAGGCATGTTTGTTTGACGAGACCTATTTTCTATAAAATCTTTTTGGCTGGCATTAATTGTATTTTTATACTTTATTAACTGACTCCTATATCAGTTTTTTCATTATTTTGCCTGAATCGATGTCTAGCTAAGTGGCCTGTAATTACAGGAGTCATACTGCTTGCTCTTGTTGAATATTAGCACAATATTACTCCAGTCTGTCATCTGTTTGTCCATCTTGAATGTATCAGGTCATGATCATTGGTTTCTAGGAAACAACCCATCTTCCAGTCCATTAATCAATTCATCTTTATCCATCATAATGTCCAAAATACGGTTATCTCATGTTGGATACAATACCTTTTGAGTTAGAAAATTATAATCTATAATTTCCCTCCATCTTCATAGTCCTCTATTTTCAAATCTCAACTGAAGATATTTTGTTTTTTCCTTCCTCGCCTGTATTTTTTCTCTTGTTCCACTATCTTATAACTTTATTCAGTTCTCAGTTTTTTATTTACTGTACCACCAAAGCATTTGTGGGCGGTGTTTACATGAAATACTACATCTTTATTGTATTTTGCTTGGTCTCAGTTCAAGCTATAAGTTTTCATGAATAATCTTTTGCTGATGGTGGGAAGATTTACAGTATGAACGAGACAAAATTAGTCATTAATGCAAAAGATATGTTTGGATAATTCAGTGTTTATGACTGGTGTATGTTCTGTCACTTTAGGGCCATGTTATTTAATTTTTATAAATGATTGTGTGAGAGAAAAGGCAGAGCACACTGGAAAGGATTTAGGTCTGCGAGAAGAAGGAAGTTGTAGAAATATAGTACACAAGTAATGGTAATGGTTGTTGGAATTTTAACCAAGGTGTAAGCAAGGTGGGTAGATAGGGTAAAAATTCGAATGGTCTATGCTGCAATTGAAGATGTGATTTTCAGATCATATTAACATACCTATGCTAGTTTTAATACAGCCAGCATGCTAAAAATAGCAGTGAAAATATGGCAGCTTGGGCTTCAGTGTGGGCTAGCAACGTAAGTACATATCCAGCATCCCCGGATGAGTTTGTACAGGTAGCATTGAAAACTATGCCACCATGTCTTCACTGCTAGCTGACTACATGAGCTGCAATCACACCTCTGATTCCAGTATATAGACATACCCTAAGACTATCTCCTTTATACAAAATCAAGGCCTGGTCTACACTATGCGTTTAAATCGATTTAAAGAGAGTTAAATCGATTTAACGCTGTACCCGTCCACACTACAACGCCCTTTATATCGATATAAAGGGCTCTTTAAATCGATTTCTGTACTCCTCCCCAAGTAGAGGAGTAGTGCTAAAATCAATATTGCTACTTCGGAATAGTGTTAGTGTGGACGGAAATCGACGTTATTGGCCTCCGGGAGGTATCCCACAGTGCACCACTGACCGCTCTGGACAGCAATCAGAACTCTGAGGCACTGGCCAGGTAAACAGGAAAAGCCCCGCGAACTTTTGAATTCAATTTCCTGTTTGGCCAGCGTGGAGCTCTGATCAGCACAGGTGACCACGCAGAGCTCATCAGCACAGGTAACAATGCAGTCTCCTGAGAATCGAAAAAGAGCCACCAGCCTGGGACCGCACAAGAGGTACTGATCTGATCGCTATATGGGAGAGGATTCCGTGCCTAGAACAGAACTCCCGTTCGAAAAGACGGAAATGAAAAAATATTTGAAAGAATTTTCAAAGTCTATTGAACGGAAAGGCCACAGCAGGGACTCAATGCGTGCAGAGTAAATAGTTAAGGAGCTACAGACAGGCCATACCAGAAACCCAGAGAGAAGCAAACCGGAAAGGTTCCTGGGTCCATGGGCTGAAAACATGCCGCTTCTATGCTGAGTTGCATGCGAATTTTAGGGGGCTGCGCAACAGTACCCCCACCCCTTGCGCCGTGGATTCAGGACGGTCGGTGTTGTAATATCAACCGCTGGCTGAGGAATTCTGCGAGGGGTGAAGATGAGAGGAAGAGCTTAGCTGAGAGCACACAAGCACTCCGTTAGCCCCAAGCGAGGCCAAGGAGTTTTTGTGACCCCAGAATTACACGGTCCCAGCCCTCCCAAGGGCCAACAAGCCTAGACAGTGAAGCCATGGAACGACCTCTGTGAGTGTACCTTTGTAATATCAAAACAGGTGTTTTAAATACAAGCATTTTTTTAATGATTGATATTGCCATCTAGGGCTGCGAATGCATTCGCAAGCCAGCTACCAAGTTACAGGAAAAATCTTAACGTGTTGCGGGATAGAGCGAAAATCCTCCAAATAAATCTTATGAATCGCTCTTGGAGGTACTCAAAAAGCTTTTGCAGAGATTTTTCTGGGCAGGCGCCCATTTGTCCCATTGTATGACCACTTTTCCACGCCATGCAATGTAGCAAATAATTCGGACTATAGCTTCACAATAGCACAAGTCCTCGTATGGCCCAGGTGGACTGCTGGCATTCCAGACATGAAAACATAATTTCTGCGTCCTGCAGTGGTATTCTCAGAGAGATTATATCATTCATTATAACCTGGTTGAAATTCTAAGATCTTTATTTAGGTGGCAGACATGGCGATTTCCTGCTGGCAGCCGCTTAATCCTCCTGCTCGTAGCCAAAGCGGGGGGAAGGGAAGAATGATAGCGCTGAGTTTACACCGTGTTTGGCGAGCACGGAATCTTCCCAGGTACCAGCCACGATCATTACCTAGTAGATCTACAGGATGCAGCCATGCGTGGGGAGGGGGGAAGAGGGGGTTTTGGTGGTTTGCTGTTCCTCTATACAGGAACAAGGCATTCAATACATGCACTGGTTATATGATACGCTTGAGAAGTCAAACAGAAAAGCCTTCCATGGCGCAGGGTAAGTTAATTGTATGGCACTGGACTTGTGTCTGTGTGCAGATCTGCAACACGAGCCACAGCATCAATATTAACGATGCATAAATGCGACCTTGTGTAGTGGAAATCACATTGCTATGTTAGGTGATAGTGTTATTTCACTGTGAAGAAGTTACAAATTTTTCTGTAGAAAATGTTTATCTGTTTTACATTACTTCTCCCCTTTTTCCCTCCCCCATGCAGCTGCACAGTGTTGTCCGGCCTCCTCTCGCTATCCCAAGGCTAGCTCAGATAATGGCAGAGGCAGGAATGAGAACGCGAGAGTGAAAGTTCATCAGAAATCAGCTGGAAGTAACATGCAATGACGAGCTCATCAGAATGAGTGGAGGACGTCTAGCAAAGCTACAGAAAATGCCAAGTGAACGGTGAGGATGGAGAGACGCGAATGAGAGTGTATAGGAAGGAAGATCAGCGTGGCGGATGCTACGCTGCAGCTGCTGCCAGCTCAAACTGATTATCCTCCAACGCATGGTGATCTTCAGGAAGAGCAGCGGGCTTACAGAGTGCCGCTGACAGCCCATGTTTAATCACCCTCACAAGCTCCCCCGCATTCCATATCTCCCTCACCAGACGTGTAGAACGCATGGGAAAGGCTGTTCTGCACCCGCCCACTCCACCCCCCTGGACAGTCCAAGCAAAAGGGCTGTCATTACGTTGAAATGAGCTTAATGTCCTTTTCCTTCCCTCCTATCTTCTCCCAAACCACAGCAGGCAGGATACCTTGATAATTCTCTGCCTCTTTTTATAATTTACTTTTTATAAGAATACATCCAAAGGGGGAGGGTGGGTTTGCTTACAGGAAATGACTTTTAAGAAAGAATATACATGATTTTTATAACGATTACTGACTTTATTTCCTTCAGCAAGCTGTAATAAAGGGGAAGGGTGCTGTCTTTACAGGGAATGAGTCAATCAAGGGAGAGGCGTTCATCAAGGGAAACAAAACACAGCAGTAACACCGACCGCTGTGCCCGTGCTGAAACTCGTTTTCAAGGCGTTCTCTGATGCGCCCGCCTCCTGGTGTGCTCTCTTAATCGCCCTGGTCTCTGGCTGCTCGTACTCAGCGCCAGGTGATTTGCCTCAGCCTCCCACCCTGTCATAAATGTCTCCCTCTTACTCTCACAGAGATGTGGAGCACAAGCAAGCAGCAATATACAAACGGGACATTGGTTTGTGCTGAGTCTGAGCGAGTAATGTAATGTTCGCCAGCGCCCTTTTAAACGGCCAAGTGCACATTCTACCACCCTCCTGCCACTTGCTCAGCCTGTAGATTAACAGCTCCTGACCACTGTCCAGGCTGTCTGTTGTATTGGCTTCATGAGCCATGGCATCAAGGGATAGGCTGTGGTCACCAGATAAATGAACAGGCATTTCAACATCCCTGTCATAAACAGATAGCTAAGAGTTAATGTTTCTTTTACCTGTAAAGGTTAAAACAAAGGAGGGAACCAACACCTGACCAGAGGACCAAATCAGGAAACTGATTTTTCAAAGTCAGGAGGGAATTTTGGACTCTGGTCTTTTGTTTGTCTCTCAAGCTATGAGAAGGTTCTTTCTATCGTCTTATCTTCTGTTTCGCAACTTGTAAGTACAGGTTGTAAAAACGATATAGGCTTTTCTGTGTTTTTGGTGTATTACAGTGGTACTATGCTGGAATGCTTCAAATTGGGATATCTTTTTGAATCAGACTGTTTATCATATTTTTTATAAGCAATAGCCCTGTATTTGTCATCTTGATGCCAGAGTTATATGTCTTATGTCTTTTTTCCTTCTTTTTTTTTATATAAAGTTTTCTTTGTAAGACCTGTGTTTGAGTTTTCTCTCTGGGTAGGTTAAGAACAAGGGGAGAGAATTCTCTTTGTGTTTAGATCTACGGAGGATAGCTCGCAGCGCCACCAGGAATTGGTGGAGGGGGAAAGAGAGATAAAATCATCTCTGTCTCTTGTGTTTGAGGTTTGTCTCTTTGTGGAAGAGAGGGACAGGCTTCTTGTATTGTGATGATAAGAGATTGCATCCATGCTCTCAGGTTAGCCAGAGAGGAAAGTCTGGGTGGAGAAGGGAGGGGAAGGGGAGTGGAGTATTTCTCCATTGCCAGTAAAGACTCAAAGCTTCTGAGTCTTTGGTCTCCAAGAGAGGTTTGGGGAGACCAGAGGGGGCAAAACCCGGAATGGATGGTGCAGCAGAATGAAGATCAAAGCTGGTAATTAAGCTTGGAGGTTCATGCTAAGCACCCAATTTGGCACTAGAGGCCAGATTTGGACAGAGGCTTATTACAATCCCCAACGGTTTTTCTGGTCTGGGAAGTATTCCCTTGCTGCAGCCATTTAAACAGAAGTAGTGCTTCTGAAGACGCGAGCGTCATGAACCTTCCTGGCCATATCCACATGGATGTTGGTGAAACGTCCCTTGTGAGTCCACCAGTGCTTGCAGCCACATTGAAAGTACACCCGTGCGGTTTCATGTACTGGGTGCCCTGGCACTCTGGGCCAAGATAGGGATATAGGGTTCCATCTATTGCCCCCCCCCACAGTAGGAATCCCATTGCAGCAAAGCCATCCACTATCACCTGCACGTTTCCAAGAGTCACAAACCTTTTGTGAGCAGCAGTGCTTAACGATTGCTTGGGCTACTTGCGTCCACAGCAGCCCCTACAGTAGATTGCCACTCCAATATGATTCCCAACTGACCTGGAGCTGCTTCTGGCGTTGCAGCTCCAGAGGGCTATTGCCACTCAGCTTCTCCACTGTGAGGGCCTGCTTATCTTTCATACATATGGCATTTCAGGGCAGGGGAAAGCATGGTCACAAAGTTCAAAGAAGTGTCTCTACGCATGCGAAAGTTTTGCAGCCACTGGGATCGTCCACACCTGCAAAACTATGCAGTCCCACCAGTCTGTGCTTGTTTCTCTGCCCCCAAAATCAGCGTTCAGATGGGTAGAACCTGCCCCATTGCCAGCAGATAGCTCCAAAACGCAGGGGCCCGCGGTTAGGGACGAATTTCAGTGTCCTGTGTCCTTCGTCGCCTCTTCGCCGCGCTCCGCTAGCTGCCTCCTCCTCTCCTCCTCCCTTTGCAGTTTCATGGCTAGCATTAGACAGCACCTGAGAGTCGCGAGGTGTTGACAACTTTCACAATAGCGTTACTGATCTCCGCAGGGTCCATGCTTGCTGTGCTATGGCGTTTGCTCAGTTCACCCAGGGAAAAAGCGCGAAACAGTTGTCTGCTGCTTTCACACATAGTAGTTCAAAAATCGTTCTAGCATGCTGACCCAGGAACCCCACGCAAAAGCGACAATGATTTCTGCCCATCAGGCACTGGGGTCCTCAACCCAGAATTCCAAGCGGGGGGGAGACTGAGGGAACTATGGATAGCTACGGGAAATGTCTACACGCGTTGCAACCGTCGAGAAATCGACGCTAGCCTTGGACCATGGACGCACACCATCGAATTAACGTGCCTAGTGTGGACGCGCACGCTCGACTTTATAATATCAGTTTTAAGAAACCGATTTTAGCTAATTTGATATTATCCCGTAGTGTAGACGTGGCCCAAGTCTAATTTAAACTAATCAGTTTTGGATGTTTCCTTGCTACCTTCAGAACACCAGCATCCCCAGCCTTAACAAAGGCACAATCCAAGGAATAGAAGAGGGACAATATTTGATCATGGTGTAAATGCAGTCCATACGTATTAGTTGTGATATAGTTAAGTCTTCACCACATCGATTCTTGGGTTCAGAAGGTCTTAACTTAATAGTTAAAGGGGAACATAAGATAATAGGCAAAAAATACATACAGCTAATCATAAAATTATAAATGTATCAGAGGCCTCTTGCAAAATGGTACCAAAATATATTAGCAGACAGGCCTTTATCTCAAATACAATGTACATCCAGAAGATACAAACACAGATGTAACAGAAGGTGCAGTATAGCACAAGTTCCACAACAGTGCTACCAAGCATATGGCCTATCACAGAACACAGATCTACATGGTGATTAGCTATGTACTCTTCACCCCCATCCAATGGATATACTATAAGAAGTGGCATGTTTTCTAACAGACTAGAGATCACATAATCAAAAGTATTCATCTCAGATAGATTGGAAATTCTCTGTGTGGCTCCTGGCATGGCCAAGATGGTCCTTTGCTACTTTCTTCATAGTAATTAGGCAGCTGTAATCCCTGATATGAGCAGTGGTTAATCTTCCAGCAAGTGGAATTTAGGAGTCACTGCACTGGAACAACAGCACCCAATTCTGTCTACAGCATCATGTGCTTTCTTTCTTCTTCTTCTTCTTCTTTATTTATTATTAGGGCAATGGATCAGAAGCGTCAGACTGCCTCAGGATCAGCTTGTTTTCAACCCTCTAACATATATTCAAGCATTTTTGACTCCTGTGCAAAAGCTTTCCGAACAAATCTTGCATTGCTTGTGCTCATATACCAAGTTGAGGAGTATATTACTAATACCTAGCCAGAAATTAGTTACGTAGGAAAAGATGGATTACTGGTGCAGCAAGCAGTTCTGGTATTAAAACATGTGATGATTACGTGGTGGCTTCCACCTCCCTTTCCCTTGGTGTGTATGGACAAAGGCGCATCACAGGAAATATATACCAGCTCCTCTCTCATTGGCTTGAGGTAAGGTGTGGTGTGAAAGATCCTGCTGGTACAAAGGAGTTTATAATAATAGGAGATAAACCTATCTCCTAGAATTAGAAGGGACCCTGGGTCATTGAGTCCAGCCCCCTGCCTTCACTAGCAGGACCAAGTACTGGTTATTGCCTCAGTTCCCTAAGTAGCCCTCTCAAGGACTGAACTCACAATCCTGGGTTTAGCAGGCCAATGCTCAAACCACTGAGCTAGCCCTCCCCCAGGTCTTTCACCACCCCATCAATGTAGGTTTGAGTGCTGGCTTCTGTTCTTTGTTCTTTTAAACTTACCACCCTTCCTATGATAAAGTGAAGGAGAAGAAAGGAGAGAGAATGTTTATGACAGGGGACAAATGGTGAGTGGATTTTAATGATGTGTGCAGCATTTTAATTGGGGAAAAAAGAAAAAGGGAGAGGGTGCAATTTCATCCACACCAATCTCTCCCTCTTTACTTTCTCTCTTCTTCCTCATTACAAATCTCTCCCTCTTTTCCCTCTGCCCCACACAACCCTTAAATCTATTTCTCACTTTTCCATACTCCCCCTCCTTTTTATCCCCATTCTCCCCATTTTCTTTTTCCTCTGAACTTCAATACTCTGTCAGTCAGTCAAGAGTGGCCAGAAGGGGTTCTGACTGGTGAGAAATTTCTTGCGATGGAATGTTAATAGGATGTGGGCAGCACACCAGATGCAATATAAAATCCATGAAGAAGAGGTTAATACAATACTAAAAATATAACTATGTGTGAAAGATGGGGAAGAATATGAAAATGAATTACACTATGTGGACTTGAAAAAACTCCTTAAATGTCTTCCAGTCAAAAAACCTCTATTGAAAATAAAAAGCAGAGTGGATGATAAATAACTACAACTCTTTTATTCAGGCAGCCAAAATCTGTAGGAGGTCAGTGCTAGGGCTTGCTGCTCACCCAGCTTGATATAGCAAGCAAAATCAGGGGTTCCAAGTCTCTTGTGAAACTATTTTCTGTTTTAATCACCTAGAATCATCTCATGTTATCTGTCAGATCTGCCATGAATACATGATGTCATACATACTTCTGATCTGGACAACTCTGAATAAGGGAGTGACTTGCCTGTGTGGCCACTACTGGGAAATACAAAGGTGATCTTAACATTTATTGTTTGGCAGGTCTGCAACTTAATTCTGTAGTAAAATAAAGGAACAAATATTTAGAGAAAAGGAACGAAAGTGACCTCTGATTTAAGTCCCATTGAAATCAATGGAAGTTGCATTTATTTACCCAGAACTGAATTTGGCAGATTTGTGAACATCTAGAAGATTACTGAACCAAGAGCTGAGAGTGGCATGGGTTTATGAAATACAAATCATGCCAGACAAACTTGATTGCTTGGGGGTGGGGACAGATTTACAAGCTTTTTGGAAGAAGGGAATGTAATACTGCAGATGCAATATATCTGGATTTTAGTACAACATTTCATACTGGGTCTCAGAAAATCTCTCTCACTAAATTAATTCAATATTGGCTTGAATTGGGACACTTTCATGTGCTCTACAAAGTGGCTCATTGACTACAAAGAAAGGATAAAGAATGTTAAATGGCAGTATACTGAGTTGGGGGAGAAATTGAAAGGGATGCAGCTGGTATCAATGTTGTTAGTTTGTTGTGGCTTCAATAGCATTATTAATGACCTAGATGATTGAAGTAAATAATTAATTACATTAATAGAATTTGCAAATGAGACTAAATTAGGAAGACATGGGAATATCAGTAGGGACAGAGAAAGATAGGGACCTACAGAAGTGAAAACTTTAGGCCGGAAATAACAGATTCACCTTGCAAAAATGTAGGTTAGTAAACATTGGGAAAAATAAACTGAAACATAAATATTCATAGGGAGGGAGAAACCTAAAAAACAGTATATGGGGGGTGTTAAAGAGCAGCAAATTAGACATGAATTTGCAATGTGATATGGCAGCTAAAAAAGACTAATTTTGGATTGTGTATGGACAGATATTTTGGGCTAGAGGGACTACAAAGATCAAGCCCTTGTCTCTCTGTATATGATTATGACAAGATGGCATCTGGACTATTATGTTCAATTTGAAGCACCTCAAGGCAAGAATTACATAAATATGTAGAAAGAGCTCAGAGAAGAGAAACAAAAATTATCAGGTTAAGGGTGTTTCTACTCTTGATTTCAGAAGAAAGACTGAAAGATCTGTATCCATGTAGCATGGCTAAGCAGCGACTACGTGATGTGTAATAACTTTTTACAAGCATGTGAAGAGTGTAAACACCAGAGACAAGGAGGAATTATTTAGAGTGGGACCTGGGGGTATAACTAGAAATAATGTGATGGAAATTAAACCTAAGAAAAATAGAGATTGCATATGGGAAACTGGTGAAGACCTACTGGGTTTTCTAAAGAGTCACATATCCACCTTTTGGACCTTGCACTTACATGAGGCCAAGATAGAGCTTACCAAAGTTGTTGGCTCTAGTGGAACCTAGGCAATCTCTAGTGCCTCCGGCACACTTCTAGCTGGGGTTTCTGGCTGAGCCACCCTGGGTCACTGTGTAGCTACCTCAACTATTGCTGTGTCACTTAGTTGAATTCAATTAATCTGTCACCAGTTCTACAGCTTGTTCTCCCCTCTCAGTGATCCTTTGCTGTTCATTTTAACATACATATGTATAAAAAAGGCTTTAATGCTACTTTAGCAGCTGGCATCATTTGCATCGTTTCTGCATCAGGGCTTTGAGACCCTAGGCTGCCCACTTCATAGAACTACCTCCATTCTCAACTGGCATTGTCCAGTTAGCTGTTGTTATTTTTTCCTGTTGTAGTCTCTCTCCCTATAAGCATTTATCATTACAGGAATTAAGAAGAAGCAGCCTAATTTCTCCAACAAGCACGTGCAATATGGTCAATTTGTGTGCTCCTGACAGACAAGCAAGATGGTAGCATTGTATGCAACTGGCTGTGCTGTGGGATATTCTCAGAAATGATTCCACTAGCATCATGTCCTTGGTGGATGTTATACTGATGGAAACACAAACATTCTTCTAGCTTTTATGAATTCAATGTGCATTTGGCTTGGAAGGCCAGGAAGGGGAAAATCTCAGAGCAACGGAGTTGAAACCTTACTAGATTGATGCCTATGTCTTTTATCTCCTTGGGCCAAAAGGAAATCAGCACAGATACTGGCAAGCATACAGGCAGGAGCCAGTCATTCTCCCAGCAAAGGAACCAGATCCCAGATACTGAAAGGTAAAAACAAAGAGACCCTTCTCTTCTGGCATTTGTGTGTTTGGAAGCTGTTTACTTGAGACATTTTTATTAAATGACTATGGCTTGTTTTGTACTAAGAATGAGGTTGTTCAGTAACAGGCACTGACATTGCTGTTACTGCTCTGCACACAGTGGTTTAATTATTCTCAATACAACAGTAAAGTAATTTGTCACTTTCTTGGCTGCTAGCTTTTTTTTTAAAATTACCTTTTAAAATATATTAAATTAAGTACCTAGAGTAACTAATATCTGAAAAAGACTCAAATGCCAAAAGATCATTCTTGTTCTGTTTCCAGGGGCAAGTATGACATACCTCTAGAGGCTATGGGCCAAATTCTGAATCAGGTGGTAGAGGGACTTGAACTTCAGTCTCCTACATCCCAGGTGAGTGTCTTAACTATTGGCTGTTCCAAAGTACAACTTAGTCTAGTTTGCTTTTTGTGAATTTCAGAAGGTCTTGGTTTTGCTCCAGTGAGGAACCAGATAATTTTTAAAATCTCAAGATTTTTCACAGGACGGGGAAACCTTTTTCCATGCAGCTCTAGGACTTTTATTGATAGACTTTGCTGACACTTGTTTTATGGAGTGATTTCAATGAAGAGAGTGTCTTCATGTGTTACAGAAAAGGAGAAATGGAAATAGAAGCATAAACACAAAATTAGGTGCAAAGATGACTATGGGGAAAAGCTGTGAAGGGGTCATAAAGGAGGCAGGGTAGAGTGTAAGTAGTAAGAGGTTGAGGTGAGAAGTAGATGGAAATGAGAACTGTAAGTGAGTCAGAGTTGTACAGAAATACGAAGGCGAGGACAAGACTACCATTAAGAACCAAAGGGCTTGCAACAGCTGATACCCACCTAAATCCAGCCCAACTGTGGATAATATCCAAGAATGTGAAACTGCAAAAGATGGGAAAGACAAGAGTGAAAATAATAGCTCTGGCTTTATCATGAAGCCTGTTGTAGAGCAGATGCAGAATATTATTAATTAGTGCCAGAGGAGGTGGATTCACTTTCTGTGAAAGAGTGGTGGGTGAATTTGATCTGCACCCCAAAATTGGATTATTGGCTATTTCAGCTAGCAAACACAGGACAACCTGATTTTTGTTGTTTTGGTGAGCATAGAATGGGATTCAGCAGAGAATATGTGGAATTGTTCACAGTACTTTAGAAACCAAATCCTGCCCACTTTACTCCCACAAGTGTAGGTGAGTAAAGCAAGCAGGATTAGGGCCAAGAATTCATCTGCACTCTGCATTTTTCTTAATCTCCTGTTTTCATTTCTGTAGTTTGTTGGTACCATGAAATCACACTTATGACTTAACATTCTCTGGATCCTATAGTCAATGAAAGTTAATATACAGGGGTGATCCACCGTTAGTGCTACAGCAAAATAAGCCAGGGAAGATACACATGAAAAGTAAGTATTTTTCCAGTGTTCTTGAGCTGCTGGAAAAAAAAGTTCCAGACTGGAATGTCAATATTTCATCCTTATAACAAAACTTTGTCTGACAAATATGTGAAGCATCTTCACTACTTTATTGAGGTTTGATTTTCTTCATTAAAACTTACTAAATCTTGTAGCACAATGATGCTTTTTCTTCACACTAACCACAGTAAACAAGAGGAGATCTATTTTTATTAAAGCCAGTTCAAGGCAAAATAATTTATGACAACCACAACAGTGCTATTGATGCACCAGTTTTGAGAATGAAAGTTTAGAGAGATCTTCCGGAGTTTCTCACCCACCACCATGTTCGGGAGTGCCAGGGACCCACAGCTGAACTGAGACCTTGCTCATTGCCTTCAGCTGGCTCAGATAATAAAGCTGACTTCCTGATTGGCTGAAGAATCCAGCAAGCACAGTCTTAAACCCTGCAGCGGGCATAGGTCCCTGACCACTCAATAGCATTCCATGCCTCAGTAGTGTTTCTTGTCCTGCTCTCAGCTCTCTTATTGCTCCTAGTCTTTGCTCTGGATCCCTGCTTCTGCTTCTTGTCCCTGATTTGAGTTCTGGGTCCCTGCTCTTAGCTCCTGCCCCTGTTCTGGCTTGTATTCTGGTGCTGGCTCCTAGCTCTAGCTTGCTTCTTGGACTTGGTATTTATCTTCTGACAACAGTTCTGACTGTTGGCTCCTGGATTCTTAGCTCTGGCTTACTCCCTAGACTTGATTACTTGGCTCCTGACTTGACCAGTAGGCCGGGCTACCTCTGTTCCAACCATTAATTTAGCCTTCTGCCCTATTAGGCAAGGCCACCCATGCACCAGTCATTACAAGGAGATGCTAATGTAATGCTTTCACTTCTTTTTTTGTTTGGGAAGGGAAAGGGGGAGGTAAGTTTACTTTTTCTTCCTCACTTGAGGAACCTACACCAAGCCAGGTAATCACTGAATTTTGCTTTTACAGAGCGAAGTTTCTGGAGATTGCCTATCTCAAAAGTACTTAGTAGGAAGCTTTGCACAATAATACACACGTCACATAAAGGAAAATGCACATCTTATATTGCAGAAGATTTAAGTTAAGGCTAACATGAAACTTATTCATAAATGGTCTTTAACAGGAGTTTTCATCTGATTTGTGTAAAGCTAGTCTGGAATAACAAAGTTGTTGCATTCCTTTTGCTGGTGGTTTAGTTTACTAGTTGTCTATTTTTTTTAATGGTTCAATGAACATTTCCAAAGTTTCTCAGGTTCTAAACCAGAGTTTCAGCTGCCCCAGGTCCCCTTTTACAGTACATGTAACACCCCAGAGTCAAACAGCTTAGTGCTATATACTTAGGTGAGAGTGAAATGTCCGTCTCTGCATCTGCAGTTACGACATTCTCTCACACAATCTGTTTCTACTTCTTTAACAAAAGCCTTCATGTCTGATCCAATATGCCAACACATAAAATGTCAATTTCTGAACAATGAACACTTTAAATGATTAAAAAACACTTGTTTTGTTTTTATAAAGGCTTTTTAAAAAGCCATTTTCATTTGTGTATTTTTTTTTATTGTGAAGACTCTCTGGAACAAGAGTCAATTTTATCAAATGGTTTAGGAACTGCAAAGAATGACAAATCCAACACTGGTAAGACCTTAAATTATACAGTAGTTTGAGGAGGAAAATGGGAGGAAGATATGTAAGTCTGTGTCTCAAATGATTTTTTAAGAAATATAGGTTCAGATCTTCAGGTTGTTGTTCTCTATATATAACACAATAGTCATCCTAGCATATATGCAACATGCCTCAGATGGCATGTGACCAGGATTCATCACCAAATTTGGTCCACTGGTTGGATCATTAGCTTCCCTGGCCTGGGCTGGGTACAGACGAGGACTGAAACTTGAATGCTGATCCATGCCCCCCACAATATTCATAAAAATAGCTATAAACAACTATATTTTTCACTGAGAGTCTTCTTCAAATTGTGGCTGTTCCTTACATGGATGTTCAACGAGGGAAAGATTGCAAGGGATTTTTCCTCAATACACACTTCTGTGAACCACATCTAGGCCCGTCGCAATTGCAGTCGCTGCACTCAGGCAAGTACAGGGATTGCTCCAATTGTGAGGAGGAAGTAGAGCTAATGTCCTGCCCTGCATTGTGAAATAGGTGTATCATAGGTGCAGGCTGCACCATTCTAAAGGATGCACACCAGACTGCCTACGTGGATGGAATGTTCTATGCCTTAAAGTCATGATCTAGCTATATGCTTTTAGCAGTGTGGTATGTTGTTGATCCTTAAAACTTTTGTTTATTATGCAGCAAGATTGCATCAAATAGATTTGTGAGGGGAGGCTATTTTTGTGCATATGAACGATTAAGTGCTAATCACAGTTTTTCACAGTGAGCAGTCTTCTCCAGCTCTTTTGACTTCCTGTTGCATTCTTCTCAAGAGCACAGGGTAAAAATGTAGTGGGTAGTAGGTGAAGAATGGCATGTCGTCATGCTGATGAGGATCTTAGCTACGCATTCCCCTTTTATGCCATAGTCTGGCTACTAGACAGGAGAAAGCCCTGTAATTCCTGTCTACTCATTACTTGTTACCTTGTGTTTATATGTGCAACATTCCACACCTAAGCTGTACAATATCTAGACCCATATGTTAGCCAGAATACTGTTCACACTGTAGGAAAGTAATAGAGGACAAAGACTGCTGTTGTTCTCTGGCATTTAATTTTTATAGCTGAGAAACCTCAGGTAAATGGGGTGTTACTCCTAGGCCAGGGGGTCACCTTGTTTCTATAAAAGTGCTGGTTACAATGTGACATGAGTCATTGTTCAGCTGTTGGGAGTATGATGAATGAGAAGGTGATGTTGTCATCCTTGCAAAGTGTTGATAGACAAAACACCCAGAAGTGGAGCTTCTGACTATGAAAGAAAGAAAGGTCAAACTTCTTTCCGCCCACCTGCATTTTGATTTAATTCAAAGTTCAGGCAATCTGTCAAAGCTGTCCAAATACGTAGTACTAAAGTGAGCACACCTGAATTCTCTATATTGTACTTTGCATTGTTGCATTACCCGTAACTATAGACTGTATGATATGTATCACTTGCACTGGTGAATCTCAAAATCATTCAGTTTTGGTCTAGTTTGGATAGCATAAAAAAAAGTGCTGATGCTGAGCTGGACCTATTGGATCTTCCAAACTGGGCAGAGGATCTCTAAGAGAAGGGTCTTCTACAGGATCTCTGGTCAGTGAGAGATTTTATTTTGAGCTGGATAGACCAGCGCCCAAGCAGGTGTTACCAAAGGGCAGTGTTCAACATTGAGAGAAATGAAAAAGCTACAAAGAGACTTTGTCTATATTTTGGTTTCAGTTTAACATTGTTTTGTGTATTTTGTTATGGCCCCCTGGAGTCTCCTGTTAGATCCATACATACAAAAAGTTTGAGAAAAGTTTTATTCTCCCCCTTTCCTACCCTATACTCCTGAGCCTTCTAAATGCTCACTTTAGGCTGGCATTTTAGGAAACTCATAGATGAAGTTCCAACACTAACCTTAACTCTGTCCCCATTTCCTCAATCCTCACCAGGTGCAACAATATAACCTGCACATAATCTGCCTTCTGGAAAATCTGAATGTAGTGAGTGGGAGATTTGCCTGTCAGTGTATACAGTGGATGCTAATGGGAATAATGGTGATCTGTTGCCCATATAACAAAGAAACATGGACTAATGGGGCCTGGGACACAGGGGCAGAGCTAAAGTTGGTTTGGAACCTTAAGTGCAAATTTCCCGTGTTTCAGGAATTTAAGTTTGCTTATTTATTTATTTATTTAAAACTGTCATTTACGTGTTTTAAAGTATTTTAATATATTCTCAGCCTTAACTGTGTTTTAACTAAACATTTTATTTGAAAATTCCCTGAGCTTTATTCAAGTGACAAAAATGACTGAATGGCTTGTGCTTCTAGCAGGAATGAGATCTGTATTTTATTGGTAATTCTCATGAGACTTACAAGCTCTGCAAGCTATCCTGTCAGAATTTAGAATTCCTGTGAAGCATCATATATAGTTCTCAGACAAATTGATAACCATCATGAGCAGAACAATATTGGAGGCCTCGTGGAAATTATAAGCTTTGCTGGCACAGCCTGTGGTGCTTGTAACTGCTACAAGGCTCACATTTCATGCCTAACTAATGAGGCTTATGACTTTCTGGCACAGCCCAGGGTTTAAAATGGCTTTAAAAAAAAAAAGACTACATGTGGCTCAGAACCCCAGAGCCTCAGAAACAATCACTGAAGAGGCCCCTTTTGATTCTTCGCTCCCCAAGACACTGTATTATGAAGATAAGGCAATCTCTTTCTAATTGAGATTCCAACCAGGAATCCATTATAAATCTAACTTTCGTCCTTTGCTCCTAAGTTTGAATAGAAATATTCTTTTGGCTTCAGTAATTCTGTGGCTTATCTCAGGCCATTTGGGATTTATTTTTTAAGTGTCAATTAAATTGATCAAGCCCAACCCCTGCCCTCCTCCCCTTTTTTTTTGTTTTGTTTTTTGTTATACAACTTTTAAAATTGCCAGATGCTATTGGTGAGCAGTGGCTTGTGAGTGTTTCTGGTCAATAGCTTGAGGCTGGGCAGAGATAAGGGTGGAGTTGATATTATTTTTGGAATATGCAATGTGATATCTTACTTTGACATTTATTGGAGAGATTGCATGGACTGCAACAGTATTTAAATCTTCCCTTTCCTGTAATTGTTTATTTCTATACTCTTACATTTGGAGGTTGGAAAAACCAATTATTTTTCTTTACTAAAAAGTCATGGGGTGAAATTGACCCATGGTATAGAGGGTCTGTCCGAGCCCTGCATGTCACTTTGCACTGAGGGGGCATGGAAGTAGGACTCTATAGGCAATAGCACCCACACCCATGCGCCTGTGCTCTGGGAAAACATTCTCCTCAGCAGCCCTGTATGATCAGTGTGGAGGTTGATGGTGCTAAAGGCTGATGCTAATCACAGGAAGAGGCCATGGGACTGCGTTCACATGGATTGAGTAACTCTCTCTCCACACACACTATTCAAGCACTGTAGCATGGAGAGTGCTGTAGCCACCATTTGAGCTTGTAGAGGATGGGAGCAGGGCTGTCCTTACCCATACTCAAAGTACGCAGCTTCATAGGGCACCAGGAAATTTGGGGCACCAAATTTCCTGGTGCCCAGCCCCTGCTCCAGCTCTTCCCCAGGGTCTCTGCTCCAACTTGCCCCGCCTCTTCCCTCCCCTGCCCCCACTGCCCCGAGGACTCCAGAAGCAGTCAGGCTTGCACTCACTGGTAAGTAGAGCGACCCGGCCCCAGCCTGCTCCACTCCCCTGGCTCCTAGCCACGCCGTCAGCAAGTGCTGGGGGCAGGGCAGTTCCCCTCTTCCCCCTAAGTCTGGGAGCCAGAGGAGCAGAGCAGGCTGGGGCTGGGTCATTCCACTTCCCGCAGGAAATGACCAGCCGCTGTCCCCCATGGTGGCCTGGGGTGGCCTCCCCTGCTTCCTCCAATGAAGGCCTGGGGTCAGCCCCCACCATTCCTCCCCGCAGAGGCCTGGGGCCAGTCCCCCCCGTGGAGGCCTGGGGCCCCACACAGCCCTGGAGGGTCTTAGACAATTTGTGGAGGTCTTAGACAATGCTGCAGCCCTATGCCTGGGCCTCAGGTTGGGAGATGCATTTCACCTCTCCAGCCTACTTGCATTTCAGACTAGCTACTTAGACAAGAGCTGGAGACAGTGAAACAGTTCAAGTATTTGGGGACAATCCTCACTGATGAAGGATCCAAGGCAGAAATTCGGGCAAGAACTATGCAAACAATAGCAGCAGTGGCAAAGCTAAAGCCAATTCGGAGGAATAAGAACATCTTCCTGGAATCCAAACTGAAACTGCGGCATGCATCTCCATTTTTCTGTATGTGTGTGAAACATGGACCCTTACAGCAGAACTTGAATGGAAAATACAGATAGTAGAGATGAGATGCTTCTGTAAAATCCTGGGCATCTCCTACTTCGATGACATCACTCATGAAGAGATCTGCAACATCATCACCCAATGCACTGGGTCATATGAAGAGCTCCTGACAACCGTGAAGAAGCACAAGCTGAAGTGGTACGGCCATGTAAAAAGATCATCTGGGCTATCCAAGATCATCTTCCAAGGGACAGTGCAGGAGAAGAGAAGAAGAGGTAGACAGAAGAAGAGATGGATTGACAACATAAAAAAGTGGACAGGAATGGATTTCACGGAGACTCAAGCACTGACACACAATTGTCAGGGGTCAAGACGTCTGTTTGATTGCTCATCAATGATGGTGCCCCAACAACCAATGTAGTTATGGGAGCGATGATGATGATGATGACGACTTAGACTTCAAACAGTAAAGAAATTCCATATACTATAAACAATCTGTGGTTCTAGAAAAAATCACCGTGACAGAATTACAGACTGAAGGAGGGATTATGTCCATCACAGAAAGGGCTAGAAAACAGACAGTTAACAAATCCAGGGGCCCAAAGTTAGGCGCTAAACCCATATGTAGGCATCCAAATAGAAGTCGCCTGATTTTTCAAAAGGCACTGAGCATCCAAATGCTCAGGTGGAGCTGGGATTGCTGATCAACTCTACAAATCAGACCACTTCTATTTAGGTGCCTAAATATGGCTTTGGAGACTGAATTAAGTTTTATTTAAAAAAATGAAAGCTCTGATTAGGTGGGAAAAACCTGTAACATTCACCAGATCTGTCAGGCAAGCTATAACACGTGTGACAATCACCTGTAAGAACCACAAATGCTCACACCCCAACTTGGTTGGTGCTCACTGCATGTAGCAAGTTTGCTTTTACCTCAAGACACTTTTTGAGTTAAGTGACCAATAATGAGAAATTGAAAAATGTGGTGGTATTTTATTGTTTGAAAAAGTTTCATTCAACTTCAAAAATGGCTTGTCTGATTACTTCACACTAAACATTGTCCTCTGGGCATAGTCTAGACATGAGGCATTTTATGTGGAAAGGAACCTCTTTTCTCTATTACATGGATTCAGGATCACCATATATTGGGCACTGTTTCACTGCTCTGATTATGGAATCATTATCATGACTTCATAATAATGTGTGGTCCAGGGATGTGAAGTTTAATAACTTTCTTTTCTGTAATTCATCAGAGGGAACAATCTAGTTCATAAAACTGGTGGCTGCAATATAGAAGTTGGTGGGGAAAGTCCTGATCTAGTCATTCTGGCATATGTGCAGAACACAAAGGATGCAAATGAGACATTGCAAAAATTATGACATCCTTGGAATGTTCATATGACTCATCTCACTGAAGGGAAACAGACCCCAGAAAACCAGAACTGCTTGATATAACCCATGATGAATCTCAGATATGATTCTGAGGGCTTTAGTTCCATTTCCTTAAATGTATTTTAAATGTCAATATGCCCTTTCGAAATGTAAACCCAACTAATATAGTCCAACTACCAATTAATTAATTTAACTGAGTGATAATACATATAGGAAAGCTCAATTCATCTGGGTTAGATTTTCTCTCTCAAATAAGGCATACACAGTACAATCTTACTGAAACCAATGGGAGCTATTCCTGCTCTCTTTATATGACTGAATTTGTCTATATATTTACAGAGAGTGACCTGAGACCTGTATTTCAAAGATGTGAATGGAAAGACCATAAATGTGCATACATAGTCAAGTATTTGTATGCACTAATGATCATCATACGGTTAACTGGTTGTTTGCATCTACAAATACCCAATCTTTGTGTCATCACAATATTTGTGTGTACTTGCTGTAACAGCTGAAAATCTGCCACTTAAAATTTGTTCTCAGAATTGTAGCTCAGAAAAACTCATGGACATTGCTTAAAACCTGATTCTGCAATCTTAGCTCATGGTGAATAAAGTCATTAGGACTAGATGCTATTGATCATGAGTGTGGTCAGCAGAAGTGGGCACTTGTGAGAGGTGTTCACCCCACACTTGCCTGGCAGGAATTAAAGTAAAGTGAGAAGGGCTCTAATTAACCAGATAGGCCACTGCTCAGGGGAATCAGGTGGCTAGGTAATCTACTGACTGAGGGATCCCACTGAGGAGAAACAAGCTGGTCTGGATTTGTAAAGCAGGAAATTGGCAGCAGAGGGGTTGGCTGTGAAAGTAGGCAGTCACACCCTGGCAGGAAGAGTTAAGAGGCTGGCAAACCCAGATAATAAGAAAGGGCTCAGGGAAAGGTAGTAAGGCAGAGGTCCCCAAACTATGAGGTTTCCCCCCTAAGGGGCACAGATGAATGTTTGGGGGGGGGTGTGTGATGAGGCCTGGACCAGCCCCCACAGTGGGTGGGGAGGGAACATGACCTAGCTCCTTCCTGCCTCCAGCTCTGCTCTGCTCTGGTCCCATCCCCCAGCCATATCCCAGGTCCCATGCCTGGCCCCGTTCCCAACCTTGGTGCAGCTCTGCTACTGGCCCCATCCCTGCTCCCAGCCTCGGCTGCTGGCCACAGCTCCATTCCCAGCTGGGGGCCAAGACTGGGGACAGGGCAGGGAGCAGAGCTACACCTGGCTGTGGGCCTGGCTGCCAGCCCCCACCACTGCCCTGTTGCAGCTCTGCCCCCCCTAAGCCTCTGGCCATGCTCCCAGCCCCACAACCGGCCCCAGACCCAGCCCCAGCTGCGGTCCCAGCCTTGGGCCTCTTACTCTGTCAGTGTCTTCCACTCCCCCTGAGCCATGGCCCTGTATCCAATCCTGCTTCAGGTGGGGGCAATGGAGATTGGGGAATGGGGGATGACCTCACAAGTTTGGGAACCACTGTAGTAAGGTCTAGAAGGGAACAGACTGACTGCTGGCTGGGGTCCTTGAGCCAGAACCTGGAGTAAAGGATGGGGCTGTGTTCCCTTGCCAGCCACTGGGAACATGGCACCATGGGACAGTGACTGAGAAGACTGCCTAAGATTGTCGAAGAAAGACTTTGATACCCTGGAAGGGGGAAATGTGTATAGTGACCTGGCTGGAAGGCTGAGTCATAAAGAGGTAGCTCGTGGAGCATGAGAGGCTGCAGACTGTGAGGGAAAGGATGGAGAGACAGTGTGCAACTGTGTGAAGAAGTGCTGACCTCACAAAGCTAATCCCCAGGAGGAGGTGCCATCCTAGAGGTGAGTAGAGCACTCCATTACAGCTCTGTTGGATTTATTGCATGTTCCCTAACAGTTTTACTTATGTTTGTTTGATGTGCTCTTCAGCATTGCCTACATAATTTTTTGTTGGTAATTCCTTTGGTTCTATTCAATTGTACATCACATATGCTCCATACATTACATGTAATTCCATAATACAACATTGAATTAAGTTTCAATGTTGTATTATGATTCCTTTTTTAGATTCCTTTGTAGGTGCATTTTGTTTGGCATTTGTATGCAGTTTTTCAAACTTGGCTGGAATATTATTTGGTTGTTGCATATGTTAGTTTATGAGAACGTTTGGTATTAAAGGAGAAACAATAATTATCCCCTACTCCAGGTTGATTCTCCATAATTATTTAGGATAAGTTCTTCAACTTTTTTTAACTATCCTAAATTAAGACCAGAAATCAAAACTGGACCACTGAAAGATGAAAACCTAACATCTCACAAAAACTCAGTGACTTGATTGCCCTATCTATCAAACAAAAATCCTCCAAAGGCCATTTTGTGATATGATAGTGAGTTTTGGGAGGAATTTTGTTGGGAGTTTTCACAATACCTGCCACCATCTATAACTGCAACTCATGGGGTCATATTCTAATCACTTTATATGATCCATTAGTGACGCTGGTGCCTAGGTCTAAAGCAGACTTTGAGCCTTGTAATATTTGAATGTTTAAGCAACCAGTGTTAGCGAACTGTAAAGTGAAATTATTATTTTGAATAATCATTGCAAACAACCTACACAAGAGTACAACTCTTCTATATTTAAGGAGAGTGCTTAAATCAAGCTGTATTGATGGTTATATGAATTCCACTGCTTCAGGTGTGATTCTGCTCTGAAAGGTGATTTTTAAAATGGTATTGTAGGGATTCCACAGCAAATTTGCTCAATTTACTAGTAAAAAGATGAGTTTTCGAAGTGTGAGCCATACAAAATCACCCTTCTGATGAAATTATGTTCTTTCACCTCTATCAGTAATGTAGTTCATGCAAGCCAGATACTGTCCTCAATTACATGTTCATCACCATTGCCTTAAAATTCTGAACTCGACTATATCTGCAGCACCATTTGCTTTCAAAAGTGTTTTTCGTGAGTGCAAAATTGAACATTGTAATTGGCGCTTGATGATCCATGAAACAAAAGAGAATTCAGTTCATTCTCTTAGCTGTATTGGATCTGCAAAGCTAACAGGGGCGGAGTACTGAAAATTTATATTTGCCGCTACAGGAGGTAGGTCTGACTTGAACCCACATATGGAACAGATCTGTTGAATACATAGGTGCCATCTGTACATAATAACTTTTCTGAGTAGATGCATTTTAGGCCTGATCCAAAGCCCATTGAAGTCAACAAAAAGACTCCCATTGACTTTGGATTGGGCTCTTCAAGAACTGATAGGTAAATCCTCCAATAAGGTTAAAACAGATTTGCTTTGAAGGTCTTTGAGATGCACACATTGTCTTCGTATATGTTTGCATAATGTCTTTGTGGGTGCTATTGGGATAGAAAAAATAACAATTCAGTAGTTTGTCATCTTAAATTTTCTATAGTTCTCCATCCTTTTTTCTGGACTACTTCTATTCTCTTAAAGGCATGTCCGTCATGGTTTTAGTTAGGACTGTCAAGCAATTACAAAAATTAATCGCATGATTAATCATGCTGTTAAACAATAATAGAATACCATTTATTTAAATATTTTTGGATGGTTTCTACATTTTTAAATTGATTTCAATTACAACACAATACAAAATGTACAGTGCTCACTTTATTTTTTTATTACAAATTTTTGCACTGTAAAAAACAAAAGAAATGCACCTCTACCTCAATATAATGCTGTCCTTGGGAGCCAAAAAATCCTACCACACTATAGGTGAAACTGTGTTATAATGAACTTGCTTTGATCCACTGGAGTGCGCAGCCCCATCCCCCTGGAGCACCGCTTTACCGCGTTATACCCGAATTCGTGTTATATCGGGTGGCGTTATATCGAGGTAGCAGTGTAGTATTTTTCAGTTCACCTAATACAAGTACTGTAGTGTAATCTCTTTAGCATGAAAGTTGAATTTACAAATGTAGAATTATGCAGAGGTGAAAGTAAGCTGGTCTGTTGAAGCAGCAAGAGCTGGTACACAACTGACTGTACCGGCAGGGGACAGCTTCCCCAGGCTGGCAATTTAAAAGAGCCCTGGGCTCCCTGTAGCAGCTGAAGCCCCGGACCCTTTAAATCGCTGAAGGTGCCCCGGGGCAGCGGCAGCGATTTAAAGGGCCCAGGAATTTAAAGGCCCCGCCCCTTCTGCCTGAGGCCCTGCCCCTTGCACCCGAGGCCACCTCCCTTTGCTTAGGACCCTGGCCCTGCCTATTGGGAAGTTCCTTAAGTTACTTCACCCCTGGAATTATGCACAAAAAATAACCACATTCAAAAATAAAATCATGTAAAACTTTACAACCTACAAGTCCACTCAGTCTTACTTCAGCCAATTGCTCTGACAAACAAGTTTGTTTACATTTGCAGGAGATAATCCTGCCAGCTTCTTTTTTACAATGTTACCTGAAAGTGAGAACCAGCACTGTTCTCATGGCACTGTTGTTGTCGACGTTGGAAGATATTTACATGCCAGATGTGCTAAAGATTCATATGTCCCTTCATGCTTCAATCACCATTCCAGAGGCCAAGCATCCATGCTGATGACAGGTTCTGCTCAATAACGATCCAAAGCGGAACAGACCAATGCATGTTCATTTTCATCATCTGAATCAGATGCCACCAGAAGGTTGGTGGGTTTTTTTGTTTGTATTTTTTTGGAAATTTGAGTTCTGTAGTTTCCACATCTGTGTTGCTTTTTTTAAGACTTCTGAAAGCATGCTCCACACATCGTCCCTCTCAGATTTTGAATAGCACTTCAGATTCTTAAACCTTGGGTCGAGTGCTGTAGCTATTTTTAGAAATCTCACATTGGTATCTTCTTTGCAGTTTGTCAAATCTGCTGTGAAAGTATTCTTAAAATGAACATGTGCTGGGTCATCATCCAAGACTGCTATAACATGTAATTTATGGCAGAATGCAGGTAAAACAGAAAAGGAGACTACAATTCTCCACCAAGGAGTTCAGTCACAAATTTAATTAATGCATTATTTTTTTTTTAATGAGCATCATCAGCATGGAAGCATGGCCTCTGGAATGGTGACCAAAGCATTAAGGGGCATACGAATGTTTAGCATATCTGGCACATAAATATCTTGCAACGCTGGCTACAAAACTGTCACGCGAATGCCTGTTCTCTGTTACAGGTGACACTGTAAATAAGAAGCTGGTAGCAGTATCTCCCGTAAATGTAAACAAACTTGTTTGTCTTAGCGATTGGCTGAACAAGATGTAGGACTGAGTGGACTTGTAGGGTCTGAAGTTTTAAATTGTTTTGTTTTTGAATGCAGTTATGTAACAAAAAATCTACATCTGTAAGTTACACTTTCACAATGAAGAGATTACACTACAGTACTTGTATGAGGTGAATTGAAAAATACTATTTCTTTTGTTAATCTCTTTTACAGTGCAAATATTTGTAATAAAAAAAATAAGCGAGCACTGTACACTTTGTATTCTGTGTTGTAAAAGAAATCAATATATTTGAAAATGTAGAAAAACATCCAAAAATATTTAATAAATTTCCATTGGTATTCCATTGTTTAACAGTGCAATTCATTGTGATTAATTTTTTAAAATTAATGGTGTGAGTTAACTGCGATTCATCGACAGCCCTAGTTTTAGTATTAGGTACAGGAATGGTCGGTTCCATACAGCTCTTTAGAGAGTAGGGAGGGAGCACTAAGGAAAAACAAACTAGCTTGAGTTTATGTTTATTGACTGGAAATAAGCAGTTTTAAACTGGAGAGAAACTGGACAGGTTTGCGAATACCAACAGGTGTGGCAAAAACTAGTACCATGAATACTACTATCTGTTATATCTTAATTAAAATACAGAGCTTGCATCTCCAGTTTGGCCCCTAGATTCTAGTATTTGCTGAACTGAAACTAATTTCTGATTGGCTGTTTAGTAAGACTTTGTGCTTTTAGTAAAAGGCAACATTAGTGACTGTATTAAAACAGTCAAAATCATGTATAGAAAAATCTTATGGAATTTAATAGGGACTAAACCAATAGAGCACTGCAAATATTGAATAGTGTTCTACAGAAATTACTCTGAAACCCTACAAAATTTAATAGCGAATGATGTTTTCTTTCTCTATGTTTTTATTTTTAAAAAACTGTAGAAAGATGATCGTTATCTCTTTAATTATGTAGGTCTTTTCTGTAAGTGGAAATTAGATAATTCCTAAAACAAAAAGTTCTGTTGCTTCAGTTTTTTTAAGTTATTGGTAATATTTCAGATTCAAGGGGATTTCAATAAAGAGGAGAGCATCTATGTGGAGAATTCACATAATGGAATCTTTAAAAGCACCAAGAGGAGCTTTCACTTTCAAAGTGTAATTAGCTTTAAGACATTAGGCAAAGTCATATTGGTTTAAGGTCATTATCTGAGATTGTAGGAAGGTATGGGAATGGATGTGCTAGAGAAGGAGGACACGGGATCAGAATGCCCACTGTTACATTATATTTATTGGTTTTTAAGGGTACGTCTACACTGCACGATTATTTCGAATTAGCTTAAACCGATATTACAAAACAGATCTAATAAAATCGGTTTAGCGCGTCCACAGTGGGATCCCGAAATCGATTGTTTGCTCGCCAGACCGTGCTGATCAGAGCTCCGCTGGGCTAGCAGGAAATGTAATTCAAAAGTTGCTGGCTTTGCCTGTTTACCTGCCCGCTGCATCCGAGTTCAGCATTGCTGTCCAGAGCGTTAAGTGCTGCACTCTGGGATGCAGCCCGTGAGGCCAATAACGTCGATTTTCCGCCCATCGCCAGACCGTGCTGATCAGAGCTCCGCTGGGCTAGCAGGAAATGTAATTCAAAAGTTGCTGGCTTTGCCTGTTTACCTGCCCGCTGCATCCGAGTTCAGCATTGCTGTCCAGAGCGTTAAGTGCTGCACTCTGGGATGCAGCCCGTGAGGCCAATAACGTCGATTTTCCGCCCA
>NC_133773.1:32474153-32503418 GCF_003597395.2 Chelonoidis abingdonii
GAACCCTAATCCGAGTTATCACTATCGAATTTAGCGCTACTCCTCTCGTTTGGGAGGAGTTCCGAAATCGATTTAAGGAGCCGTTTAACTCGATATCAATGACGACGTCGTGTGAATGGATACAGCGTTAAATCGGTATATCGGCCATTAAACCGATTTAAAGTCGCCTTGTAGACCTGGCCTAAGAGAAGGGTCTCCCTGCTTTTGGGTATCTGTAAATGCTGAGAAACAAAAGGCTAACTGTATAGATTGCAATTGTGCTGGTAAATTCAGCACACAGCAGTTCCCTAAAATGGGTTGCAATTCACTTTGCTCACAGCCCATAAATCTTCAGTATCTTTCTACAGGGCCACATTCTAGCTTTAGATGGGCCCTAATCCTTTGTGTGTGTGTGTGTGTGTGTGTGTGTGTGTGTTATGCCTCTGTAGTGTACACCTTTAAACTTGCTGGTACACACTGTATTTCTAATAGAAATTAGATTTATTTAGTTAATCAAGATTTTTGTACAGCATGATACCACAGCATACAGTCATCCATTGCCTAAATAAAAGCTAGGAAAAAAAAAAACTTTCTAAGGGGGCGTTTGTGAAATCCCCATAAACTAAAGTGAAGTGATGGAGTAGCGGGGGAGGGGGTCCTTCTGCTAGAAGTCATGTAAAAACGGTTTAATTTTCACTTTACTTACCCTCGGAGTGTTTTTATGACATCATTCCTCATAAAGGTAGAAATGGATTACTGAGTGTGCACAATGAATTTGTATGAGATACAGTGAATATCCCACGAGTGGGGGAACAAGACATAATTTGGAGCTGGAGCCCAGACTGATTTATGAAGGTCATTGTCTTACTAGTTCAGATACTTTCCATATGTTGTTGTAGAAACCCCCTTATGTATTGCATGTATAAAACATATGTAGGAAATTAGTTTCCATTTAATTTTCCCCCTAAATATGTTTTGGTTTAAAAATGACAGTGTCTGTTTAGTTGCTCGGTAATGTCCTACCTTATTTTTAAAAGAAGCGCTTGAAATTATAAAATTTTGAGATGACAATGGTGAGGTTTGCTTTGGAACCTTTGACAATACAGCTAGGAATGCCGTCAATACTAAAGCATCCTTTTGCATTGGATTTATGGCTTAACTTCTGTATCACGCTTAGCTGATGTGTAGTGTGTTCTGTATCATGACTAAAGCCCTGAAGGTACTGACCTCTTACAGTATTAGGGAAATACATGAATTGTTCTTTTTGCAGCTGTTGCACATTAGATATCTATCTCATTTTATTTAAAAAATAATTTGAAGATAGAACTGCCTCTATTAAAAGATATGCTATGGAAACATGATTACTAAAAACATTTTGGTATTTGAAGCACTAAAATTACCAATTTTAGCTTCTTATTAGGTGTAAAAATGTTTTTATTGTACTAGAGAGACTTTTATTTTATTTTAATGGTTCCTTAATATGTAAAGAGACGCTTATTAACTAAATAAAGCAACCTCATCAAAAGCAAGTTGACCCTGAAGTACCTATTGAGTATAAATGGGGGAATAATTCATAACTATATTTATTCTGTGACTTTTGTGTCTTTCTGTTTGCAATTTTCTAGAATTTATTCATTATTCAGAATTCAGCAAATTCTGCAGAAGTTATGGGCTTGTAGTTTGCTCAGAAGTAATTTGTCATGAGTGTTCAAAATACACCGTGTCTAACACAATAGGGTCCTGATCCATGACTGGGTACTATCATAATACAAATAAATAGTAATAATAAAAATAATTAATGCTGTAAGTCACATGGTGTGTTCCTAAGCCCATTGAAGTCAATAGAAAGACTCCCATTGACTTCAGTTGGGTCAGGCCTTGAAGAGTATAACTCTTAGAATCAGTTTTTAGAATCTGGGGCATTATACATTCAAAACTCAGTCTCCACATTTTTTTTTTTTGCATTATTTGCTTAGAACTCATTGTTTCAGTGACCATCCAGTTCATCAAACTCATTTGCTAGAATATTTTGGAAAGTGAATGTAACAGCAACATGAGCCCAATTGAAACAAATTTTGTTTAAAAATTCATTAGTGGCAACTTTTTAGCTGTGTGCTCCCAGATTGAGGACTAAGAAACAATGATTTTAGGCTTCCTTCCCCTCTGCAATGCTGTATGAGACTTTTAAGGATACTCTTGTAACTCAAGTACTGGGAATCTTAAAATCAGCTCATTGGCACAAAAACCTCAAATTCTAAAGATTTAAAATATTTTTATAAAGTTTAAATAACATCTGCAATAACTGATTCAGTTCCCTAGTTAAATCAACCAAAAACAAGCAGACAGCATGTTATTCAGCAAACATATTTTTTTCTCTTCCTTGTTGCTTCAATAGGCAGCTGTGCAATATATCATTGTAGCAAAGTTACTTAGTGTACAATGCTAGTATGACTGAGGGTAAGTAGTACAGTAGCAGGTCTGCGGATGTCTTTCTCCGTGTCCTGTGCACTCTTACTGTATTGGTGCCACATGGTTTTTTCAGACTTCAACTGTGTGTGAATTTGCTTCTGTTATGGGAGAAGAAATGTGGCTAAAGTTCTAACATCTGTTCAGAGCCCTGAGTAGCGTGTTGGATGAGCTCATCACCAGGTAAGTCAGCTTCTCCTCAGCACTGCTATTGTTAGCCGGAGTCACTACTGTTGACCCACTGAGAATTATTAATGTACCTCAATGGACACAGGAGTAAGTAGTCAGCCAACTAGGTATTTTCCTTGTAGCCTAAGGGAAAGACAAACAGCTGGGAATGTAGCTTCCACAATTGTGTGCATGCACAGACACAAGGAAAACCTTGCTGGACTTTGTCTGGTTTACTCATTTGTCTGCTAAGGATGAAATCCAGCCCTGTGCAGAGGACTGGAACAAGGTGTATGTACCACTTAAATCTCATTTAAAGCCCTATTTTGAGATCTTAAGTTGTTCACAGGCCCTGTGCTGGCCCAATGCACAGGGCTGAATTTTACTTCATAGGGCAAATTCTGCATCTGTCTTGATGACTGCAGCTTCCATGTGGTTCCACTGCATGGGATGTGATGAGGGAAGATTTAGTGGGAATCCACAAGGGAATTCTGTGCAGCAGGAGGGCAGAGCAGGGAGGGAATGGTCATGCTCTGCAGCAGCTTTCTGGCTTGAGGCACTGTATTCTTCTCCCACATTCACTATGCATTCAACCAGGACGCAGCCTGGCTACTGGGGCTGGGCTCTAGGTGGAGGATTTGTCTCATGCCATTTCTGTCCAAGAACTTATCTGGTTCCTTTATGGGTCCATTATTCTTTCCTACTTCAGTTGTTTGTCTGAGTAATTCATTGTCCTTTAGAAAAATATACTATCCATTCAGAAATTAACTTGTCATCTGCATTATGTATTTTATAACTCTCTTGAATGATTTTCTTAATAGTTTTTTCTCAGGACTGTGCTAAGGCTTACAGATCTGCAATCCAGGAATTGCCATTAGTGGCAACCCTTGATTCCTTTATATAATAGCGATTATTTTAATAATCCCTTTCATTGCTTCTCAGCACAGAGCAGTCAGATACAATGCATACTTGTTGCAGAAATGAGGCAGTGTTTGGGCTCATTGTGGAAGCTACTGAGCACTTAGACCCCAATCTAAAAAGATGCTTTAGTGCATGCTTAATTTTAAATTGACTTCAACTGGATTACTCAAATGCTTTAAAATTAAACATATGCTTAAATGCCCTGCTGGACTGGGAGCAGAGTGCTCAGCACCTTGCAGGACTGAGGCTTACATGAGCAAAACACTGCTGTAAATCAATACTAATATTAATACAATATTAATGTAAACAATATAAACATTTTCCTCATAGGCTTAATGAACCACTCAAATGGTATCACCAAAAATTATTTCTGTAGCACATAAGTCTAGTCTCCTGTGGTTGTAATACTTTGGTCTACTTTTGGTTCTTGGGTTTAGTATGTGGTGGCTGAGTGGTGTTGATTGTCTGTGATACTCTGATCTAGTCTCACCTCCTGCATCTCAACCTTTCCAGACTACTGTACACCTTTCAGGAGTCTGATTTGTCTTGCGTACCCTAAGTTTCACCTCACTTAAAAACTACTTACAAAATCAGACATAAAAATACAAAAGTATCACAGCACACTATTACTGAAAAATTGCTTGTTGAATTGAAGTAGAAGTGGGTGGCAACCTGGGCAGCAGTGATTATGAGATGGTTGAGTTCAGAATCCTGACAAAAGTAAGAAAGGAAAGTAGCAAAACGTGGACCCTGGACTTCAGAAAAGCAGACTTAGACTTCCTTAGGGAACTGATGGGAAGGATCCCTTGGGAGGCTAATATGAGGGAGAAAGGAGTCCAAGAGAGCTGGCTGTATTTTAAAGAAGCCTTCTTGAGGGCTCAAGAACAAACCATCCCAATGTGCAGAAAGAATAGCAAATTAGGCAGGCGACCAGCTTGGCTTAACAGTGAAATCTTCGGTGAACTTAAACTCGAAAAGGAAGCTTACAAGAAGTGGAAATTTGGACAGATGACTAGGGAGGAGTATAAAATATTGCTAGAGCATGCAGGGGTGTAATCAGGAAGGCCAAGGCACAATTAGAGTTACAGCTAGCAAGGGATGTGAAGGGTAACAAGAAGGGTTTCTACAGTTATGTTAGCAACAAGAAGGTAGTCAGGGAAAGTGTGGGACCCTTACTGAATGGGGGAGGCAACATAATGACAGATGATGTGGAGATAGCTGAAGTACTCAATGCTTTTTTTTGCCTCTGTCTTCACAGACAAGTGCAGCTCCCAGACTGCTGCACACAGTATGGGGGGAGGAGGTGAGCAGCCCTCAGTGGTGAAAGAACAGGTTAAGTACTATTTAGAAAAGCTGGATGTGCACAAGTCCGTGAGTCCAGATCTAATGCATCCAAGGATGCTGAGGGAGTTGGCTGATGTGATTGCAGAGCCATTGACCATTATTTTTGAAAATTTGTGGCGATTAGGGGAGGTCCCGGACGATTGGAAAAAGGCAAATATAGTGCCCGTATTTAAAAAAGGGAAGAAAGAGAACACTTCAGTCCCTGACAAAATCATGGAGCACGTCCTCAAGGAATCCTTTTTGAAGCACTTGGAGGAGAGGAAGGTGATCAGGAACAGTCAACATGGATTCACCAAGGGCAAGTCATGCCTGACCAACCTGACTGCCTTCTGTGATAAGATAACTGGTTCTGTGGATATGGGGAAAGTGGTGGATGTGATATATCTTGACTTTAGCAAAGCTTTTGATACGGTCTCCCCCAGTATTCTTGCCAGCAAATTAAAGAAATATGGATTGAATGAATGTACTGTAAGGTGGCTGGAAAGCTGGCTAGATTGTCAGGCTCAATGGGTAGTGATCAACGGCTCAATGTATAGTTGGCAGCCTGTATCAAGCGGAGTGCCCCAGGGGTTGGTCCTGGGGCCGGTTTTGTGCAACATCTTTATTAATGATCTGGATGATGGAATGAATTGCACTCTCAGCAAGTTCGCGGATGACACTGAAGTGTAGGGATAGGGTCCAGAGTGACATAGACAAACTGGAGTATTGGGCCAAAAGAAATCTGATGAGGTTCAACAAGGACAAGTGCAGAGTCCCGCATTTAGGAAGGAAGAATCCCATGCACCACTCACTACAGGCTGAGGACTGACTGGCTAAGCAGCTGTTCAGCAGAAAAGGACCTGAGGATTACAGTGGACGAGAAGCTGGATATGAGTCAGCAGTGTGCCCTTGTTGTCAAGAAGGCCAACAGCATATTGGGCTGTATTAGTAGGATCATTGCCAGCAGATTGAGGGAAGTGGTTATTGCCCTCTATTTGGCACTGGGGAGGCCATATCTGGAGTATTTTGTTCAGTTTTGGTCCCCCCACTACAAAAGGGATGTGAACAAATTGGAGACAGTCTAGCAGAGGGCAACAAAAATGATTGTGGGTTGGGGCACATAACCCCAGTTCCCTCAGCCTCTCCTTGTAAGTTATTTAGTCTGCAGAAGAGAAGAGTGACGGGGGATTCGGTAGCAGCCTTCAACTACCTGAAGGGGGATTCCAAAGAGGATGGAGCTAGGCTGTTCTCAGTGGTGGAAGATGACAGAACAAGAAGCAATAGTCTCAAGTTGCAGTGGGGGAGGTCTAGGTTGGATACTAGGAAACACTATTTCACTAGGAGGGTGGGTGAAACACTGGAATGGGTTACCTAGGGAGGTGGTGGAATCTCCATCCTTAAAGGTTTTTAAGGCCTGGCTTGACAAAGCCCTGGCTGGGATGATTTACTTGGTGTTGGTCCTGCTTTGAGAGGGGATTGGACCAGAGGATTTCCTGAGGTCTCTTCCAACCCTAATATTCTATGATTCTACATGGCTACTACTAGGCAAGGAGTTTACCCTGTTGTTCTCCTTTGCCACTACCTTCTGGTTGGTGATACTCCATGCGTTGGCCCAGTGTTGGCATCCTCCTCTTTATCTATATGGAAAGTGAATGACGCTTCTGCACAATAAGCCCCCTCTCCAGATTCTGGTAGGTCGTTGTCATCCTCTACAAGGAAAACATGCTCACCAGCCCTAGTCTCTAACATGTGCTGAACTGTCCTTAATTGCCCCGTGCAGTTGGGAGGTGCCTAGTAATGGGAAAGCTGCAGTACGCTGTATCTCCTAAACCAGGCCTATATCAAATTGCTGCTAGTAACTATACCCCTTCTGGAGGCATTTAGTTTCTGAATGTATAATGAATGACCTATGCCACTGCTAGCGCTACAGGACTTCTTCTGTATGGGAGGCTGGGAGCAATTCATCAGATCCTTGAGAGAACTGTGGGCCCTATGTCTAGAATAGCTCTCATGCCTCAGATGAATAGAAGAGCCCTCTCATCTTCACAAGGTTGTTGTGTTCTCTCAGAAAACTGTATACCAAGGGGCATAATTGTCAGAGATTCAAATCTAGGAAGTTCCTTGAGTCTATATTTAGAGTGGTGTTTAGTAGGGCAGTAATGTATGGCAGATATCTATACCTTTCCCTAGCTCATGAATCATCAAAAGAATGGTCTGCTAAGTGTGAAATCTTCATTTTTTGTGATGGTTCAAGAGTGAGAACATAGCTTGACTGTTGGATCCCAGGTGGGTTTGCAGAAGTGGTGGGCTAGGGAACACACACATACACATATATACAATTTTAATTTGACAGTTGAATAAATTTGCTCTAGAATCATTGAAACATGTTCTTTTTCATAGAAAAACAATACTGGAACAGTAATAGTAGTTGCTTTATTTGTATATTTATGTTGTACTGTCTTCAGATACACAAAGGAAGCACGCGTTTCAAAATTCTGAACTCCTCTACTTTGGAAAGGCATGACATTTTACTTCAATATATATTTATTGCCTCTTTGTTCCAGCAGGTGGCGCCTGAGAACCTGAAATGCAAACTCTAGTATTGATTTTAAATTCAAGTTTGTGTATAAAGTGCATACTTGAGAGACTATTGCCTTGGTGGTAAGAATATAGTAGTTCTAACACATGTGGCTCAAAGCAAGGATGATCATAACTCATCAAAAATAGAACTTGTTCCTAATATTTTAGTTCTTGGAAGCTATAAATGAAACTGAGTAGAACAATAGTCAATACCCTCCCTTTATTTCCCTAAAAGGTGTTGATTCAGGAAAACACTTTAAATACTGTCCTTAAAGGCTTATGTGCTATCTTGAATAGTTATATTTTCCTAGTTTGGGACCTAACTACTCAATTCTGTTTCTATCTATCTATCTATCACAATTAATGAAATTAAGTTTAATGGCAGATGATCATAATGGTCCCTTCTGACCTTAAAGTCTGAGTCTATAAGTACTTATTCCACATGGGAGTGGAAATAGCCAGTTTTTCCTTTATCCAAAAGCCAACACTATAACTCAATTACCTTCTTTTAAACTTTGTAGGGAAGGCATTTCAAACCAGTTACAGGAAAGCACAGTAGAATTTCAGTTAATAGTGAAGTTCTTGCTTGTTAATTTAATCTAATAGGGCTATATCCTAACTAATGGGACCTGGTGATTTTAGTAATGATTGAACATACACTGAATAATGTTCATGGTTCAGGTTTCAGAAGCTTGGCAGAAGTACACTTCCATGAACTTCCTACTCTGTGGGCTTATATTTACTGTCTTTCAGTGCCTAGCAATTCCTTCCACCATATTTTAGTATGTGTTTCTAAAGACATTTTACAGTTATTTAAAATATTCAATGACAGCTAGAGATAGAGAGTTAATTTTACTCCCCTTAGGTCATTTCTGTTATTACTTTCAATAACAACATTGGAAGCTGAAATAAGATCTCCTTGTGGCATATACACATCTATATTTAATAAACCTCAAATACAGTTGCTAAAAATTAATTACACTAATTTTCAAATAGAGCAAATGATTTAAAATGGTGAAATAAACTCTTAATGGGTCCTAGATCCTTATTAGACCAGCTGCCACATTCCAGAAGAAACTTCTGCTGGGGATTTTATTCTATTCAGTTTCTTAACGACCTTCGGGATAATATTTTACCACTGTGGCCATGGAGCCTACTGAGACTAGAAAAGTCCTATGGCTAGGTATTACAAACACACTTTAAATGAAGATCTAGCCCCTATTATTAAATTTCATTACAAATGGACTCTCGTACTGAGCACTGAGATAACTAATGGTAAAAGTGAATGGGCTGTTCCCTGTAAACCCAGTTATAAATGGAGATGCTTCAAAGGAATTCTTCTTAGACTACATTTGTTTGAGATAAACCCAGGTATTTTTGTCTGTACCCATTAGCCCTTAGGTCACAAAGGGTGAGTATATTCCCTGATCCCTGGTTATAGCCTCCTGGGCAACTTCCCAAACTCTGGCTTCTTGCCTGATGGTTGTAATGTTGGGAACCAGAAGTGGGGAGTCATAACGTATGGGGAATATATTCTGAAAATTAAGAGCAGTGAGAAGCAGGCCTCACACGTAGCAATTGTCCCAGCCTGTGCTGACTGCCTGGCTGCTTAAACTATGTTCCTCCACAGCCTAATAACTGTATTTGTGTCTCCTAACCCTAGTAGGGACTATGCTTATTTTCATAAACACCAGATTTTGAGAGGGGTGTCCAGCTGGCTGTGCACATGCACAAAAACCTGATTTACCTTTGGATGTCTGGCATGGATATTCATAGGCTAGGGGCACACAATTAACCCTCCATGCCTAACTGAAGATCTGGCCGTATAATATTACAGGAGGATTTGAAATTGATGCAATCCAGTATTGGAGATCTGGTTGTCTCATGTCTGTATTAAGAGTCAAACTGCACATCAATGAATTTGGGGCAAGGGGAAGAGATAGCTCAGTGGTTTGAGCATGGGCCTTCTAAATACAGGGTTATGAGTTCAATCCTTAAGGGGGCCACCTAGGAATCTAGGGCAAAATCAGTACTTTGTCCTGCTCATGAAGGCAGGGGGCTGGACTCAATGACCTTTCAGGGTCCCTTCCAGCTCTATGAGATAGGTATATCTCAAATTATTAAAAAAAAAAAATCCGTTCCCCATTTCCTCCTACCCATGGAAAAGAAGCTACAACCTACCAGCCCTCCTTGCAGGGGGAGAGGAGTAATTGTCTTCTGCCTTTCCATGCTCCAGAAAGTGCTGCTATATCAAGACCTCCTCCTTCAGAATGGAAAAACAAATATCTAGATAATGAGCTCTCACCACGCTTGCAACTGATCTAGTCACTTACACCTGTACCAAGTGGGTATAAAACATTAACATGTCTGAATGGCAGCATTTTACATGTACATACCATAGGTATAGATGTGAAGCATCAGACAATGGTAAATAAGGCCCATTTACTTTTAATAGGGTTCTGAAGGCAGCTCATACTCCACAGAGAGGTGTCAATGTGAGCTATAATATTGAATTAACATATGTTACAAAAAAGTAAATGCATCAGGAGTGAAAGACCAAAAAATC
Organism: Chelonoidis abingdonii; assembly: GCF_003597395.2. Lineage (NCBI taxonomy): Eukaryota > Metazoa > Chordata > Testudines > Testudinidae > Chelonoidis > Chelonoidis abingdonii. The sequence continues at coordinate 32,484,157 of NC_133773.1, forward strand.
CAAACCAAACAAATAAAATAACCCCAGTGAGGGCTGCCAGTGGATTTAATGAAAATAGGACTGGAAAATGTCCCTCAAGCCCCACACCATCTCTGAAAGGCAATAGCTGCCAAAAATCCCATTTGCGGCCCCCTCTCTGTTATCAAAATATCTACAATATACATTCATAGCTCAGACCAACTATAGCACACAGATTCTTAAAATAAGTTAATAAATCTCAAAATAAATATAACCTTCTTACCAAGTAATACATAGTATATTTTGATGCACAACTGAAATTTCAAGTCTACCGCAAGTCCCAGAAGCATGCATTTTCTAAATGAACGCATTCCTGCAAATACCAAACAAAAATAACTTCTCAACAGAAGTTTCTTGGGCTAAGCAAAATACCAACCGCCCGAGGACAATCATGCAGGAAAAAGTTAGTAAAAAATTCATCGTAAACTCCAACTTCTTCTGTGGACGGAGCCAATAACCATCATGCGTAGATGGTGGTGAGAAAAGCAAAGATTATTTCATTTATCTGGAGAGAAAAGGAATTTGTCACACAGAGAAGATGAAAATAAAGTCCTCCACTGCATCTGGTATAATAAAGTTATGCTATTACCCTCCACCAGGCCAGATGAGGCAATCAGAAACGGACACTTTTCCCTTGCAGCTGCTGCTGCTTCTTTTGATCAAAACTGCTCTGTGTTGTTAGTGACTGTAAATCTGAAGAGGGAAGTATGTTTAGGAGATGTACTAGACATGTATCACCCTCACCGGTAAGCATTCAAGACATTCTCTATGCTTTCTTTTTTTCTCTCTTGCATTTCCCAAGTACATATGAGAATCTAGGATGATGATCCTTTTTTAGAGGGTTTGGAGGTTTTCTGTAGCAAAGGAATGGTGTGCTTGTTCAGTGTACAGAATATCCTGAACATTATTCAACCAAATGACTCCATGATTAAGGATCAAACGTTTGCAAGTCCATCAGAATTGTGATAGATCTTTATGGATCTTATGTCATTGGGACCAGCCCTGGATCTGTTCACCTGCCCACCAATCAAGCCCATAAAGAGACAACCATGTCTATGCTGTCAAGCCATCAGAATCCTTAAGGATTCTAGTAAAATTCAAATGATTGGGCCTGGCTATACTTTGCTTCACCAGTCTTTTCCAATTGTTTTGTCAAGTTTTGGTTCTTGTTTAGATGCTTGGTCTCTCCGCAATCCTTTAAATAACTGACAGTATGTTCTAGATAATGATTTCTCCAGGCAACATTTTGAAACTCAGCCTGCACATCAATTTAAATTCCAAAGCAATTTCATTACTCTGTTTCATGGTATAATGACTGATTCTTGCTCTAATTTGAGAAAGTGGTACTATAGTTGTTTGTTCCACTGGAAAAGAGTTTGGGAAACTAGGACATCAGAGATTAAGCATCTGAGTTGGTCTTTTATCCAGGCAGTTTCCTATTAAGATTTGCTTCATCATAGCTGTGCAAGAGATTCATCTGGAGCCCTAAAGCTACCAAATCAGCTAGGGCCACAAATACTCAGCACAGCTGGCATGTACATAGCCCACATTCCAAGCTGACTTTACACTTTTTACCCCAAACTTTATTTGTATTCTTTGAGTGGTTAGTGGCCTTGTCCTTTTCTTCCTGCTACCTACTTTTGTCTGGTAGCACCTCAAGTTGTTTATTTGGGGCTGGTGCTTCCTACGATGATTAGCAGAGTCCATAAACGTTATGGGTTGAGTGGGCAGCAGCCCAATTTGCCAGCTTCCTTGAAGAAGGAAATTAGGAGGACCTAGCACCTAAGGTCATTTCCTTATTAAATAGCATAGATTTCATAGAGTTTGCTGTCAGTTGGTACCATCAGATCATATATATGATGGTATACAGGAGGTGTGACAAAGTTCCTCTTCTGCCTTGGTGGGTCCTGCACTTTTTGGCAGATTTGCTTGCCTTAGAGATTCACGGCAGCCCTCGATGTAGCCGCTTCTGCTAGAGGCTCAAACCTGCAGTTCACTCAGCTAACCTCATCGCTAGCCAACATGGGGGGAACAGAGAACAATCCCTGCAGTCTCTATGTCCCACCTAGTGAGTTGGGGACAGGCCAGATCCCTTTCCAAATTAGACCTTCCCTTCTGGTGTTGCTCATAGACCAGGTCAACTCCTCCTGTGTCCGATCAGGAATTGAGGGGATGGGGGACCCCGGGCCCGCCCTCTACACCGGATTCCAGCCCAGGCCCTGTAAATAGCAGCTGTCTACAATGCCCTCTGTATCAGCTGTGTGACAGCTATAACTCCCTGGGCTACTTCCCCATGGCCTTCCCCCAGCAACTTGTTTATCCTCACTGCAGGATTTTCCACCTGAAGCCTGATCACACTTGTACTCCTCAGTCCTCCAGCAGTACACCTTCTCACTCCTTGCACATGCTTCACTAACTGATGTCCTGATTAATCTGCCTGCCATAGTTGATTCTAGTATGTTCTTAATTGGCTCTAGGTGTCTTAATTAGCTTGCCTGTCTTAATTGGTTCTAGTGCAGGTTCCTGATTGCTATAGCACAACCTCTGCTCTGGTCTCTCAGGGAACAGAAAACTGCTTATCCAGTGGCCAGTATATCTGCCTTCTACTACTCTTCTGTACCCAACTGGCCTGGATTTATCACAGAGGTCAGACTAGGTCACTGTGTTTGCTTTCCCTCAGGTCTCCAAGAGATCCAGATGAGTCTGTATCAGTTACCCTTTTTATATTTTGGTACAACATTAACTTTCCTTCCAGTCTTCTGGAACATAGCCAGTGTTGCAAGAGTTATTGAAAATCAACATTAATGATCCAGCGAGCTCCTTGGTCAGGTCTTTTATAAGTTATCTGGATGTGCTGATTTTAAAATGTCTAATTTAAGTAGCTGCTATTTCACATGTTCGTGAGGTACCAGTGGAATGGAAAGTGCTCATCATATTATACAGCTACCCCATCTGGCTTTTATCAAAATGCAGAACAGTAATATTTAATTATGTGTCTGCTTTTTCTGCATTATTATTGACAATACTACCATTTCCATATAGTAATGGAACAATACCTTTGTTAGGAATCTTTTTGTTCCTAATATATTTAAAAATTCTCCTTATTGCCCTTAACTCTGCTAGCCATATAGTTCTCCTTGGATCTTTTGCTTCTCTTATCTATTTTCTACAATTCTTACCTCTGATTTATATTCATTACTGTTAGCTTCTTCTTTCTTCCATTTGTTATATATTTCTTCTTTTTTGTTGTTGAAGGGATTATCTCTGAGCCCTTAGTCCCTCTATGAATCACTCTATGAGTCACCCATCCGGTAGGGGAACCCAAATGTATTACCTTGCATTTGGCTGTATTAAAACACATTTTGTTGGACTGTCACCAATTAATCAGATTCTTTGGATCATGCTGCAATAGTAACCTGTCCTTCTCATTGTTTACTGGTCCCCGAAACTTTATCACCCTGAGACAGAGGTGAAAGTAAGCCAGTACACCCTGGTTCGGTGTACTGGCAAGAGCTGGTGCACTGTCCTGGGGCAGCCCGGCTTCCCCAGGCAGTAATTTAAAGGGCCTGGGGCTCTCAGCAGCAGCTGGAGCCCTGGACCCTTTAAATTGCCACCAGAGCCCTGCTGCTGGAGCCCTGGGGTAGCGGCAGCAGGGCTCTGGGGTTATTTAAAGGGCTGGGGCTCCCGCTGCCTCTACTGCCCTGGGCCCTTTAAATAGCCACTGGAACCCCACTGCCACTACCCCAGGGCTCTGGGGGCTATTTAAAGGACTGGAGCAGTAGAAGCAGGGGAGTCCTAGGCCCTTTAAATAGCCCCCAGAGCCCTGGAGTAGCAGCAGGGCTCCGGGGGCTATTTAAAGTGCCTGGGGCTCCTGCTATCTCTATGGTTCTAGCCCTTTAAACCTCTGCTGGAGCCCCCAGCTGCCACTGCTACCACAGGGCTCCAGCAGGCTCCGGTGGCTATTTAAAAGGCCTGGGGCAGTGGAAGCAGGGGAGCCCCAGGTCCTTTAAATAGTCCCCAGAGCCTGCCGGAGTCCTGAGGTAGCAGTGGCAGCCAGGGGCTCTGGCAGCAATTTAAAGGGCCGAGGCCGTAGCAGCGACTGAGCCCTGGGCCCTTTAAACTGCTGCTGGGGCCCCCGGCTGCCATTGCTACCTCAGTGGGGGAGGGTACAGGGTGGGCTGGGGCTGGCTCTGACTCCCCCATCCCACCCCTTCCACCCTAGGCCCCACCCCTTCCGGTGGCCAGAGCCAGCCCCAACCCAGCCCCGTACCAGTAAATCCCTAATTCTACTTTCATCCCTGCCCTGAGATGATAGATTAAGGCTACCAATCCCCAAAAATAAAAGTAAAAGGAGTGCCCCAAGGATGGGCTGGGCAAGGGTGGAATGGGAAAGAAGGCTTTCTGGGAGATCTGAGTCCTAAGGAGCCATTAACTTCTGGTTAATGGAGTCTAATGCCAGTATCCATGACTAAACGCTGCACATTTGTTTCCTGTAACCCACGTAAACCGATATTCAGCCCTTGCCTTCATTTAATGGAGCAAACTTGTATGTAGTTTTGAGAAAGCTATGAATGCAAAAAATAGAGAGTAATCCCATTAAAATGAGGTTAGAGGGCCTCCTGGTGTGACATGCTGGTATCTGCCTCATTCCTGCTAGTGTTCTTTTGACCTTAGAGAGACTGAATGATCCTGGTTAAGTCTGATTACTGTTGTTATATCATCAAGAAGGACTTTTTCCATGATCAGAAGTATCTGAGAGTCCTGTTTCTTTTAGGCCTACTAGGTCTAGACCTTAAAAAACCCATACAATGAAACACTGAGGTTTTCTGTGCCTTCTTGGAAGTCATTCTTCAACCTCTGTGTTCTACCTACTTGATCTTGGATGTCCCGAAGTCCCTTTGGGATGTAGCAGAGTTCAGTGACTAGGGGACTGGCCTTATAGCCATGAGGTACTAGTCCTACTTCTGCCAATGGCCTTCTTGAGCAAGACACTTAATCTTCCTATACCTCATTTTCCCTATCTATATTCTTGCTAGGCATAATACAAACACATAATAACAATCCTTGCTCTGAAGAGCTTGCAATCTAAATACACAAGCAACATAAAGGAAGTATTCTCCCCATTTCACAGAGCGGGAACTCAGGCACAGAAAGTTTAAGCAATTTGCCCTTGATCACAATGGAAGTCTGTTGCAAAACTGGGAGGTTAACTTAGATCTCCTGTCTATTTAGATAGTGTCTTAACCACAAAACCACATATCTGTAAAATTATACTTAATTTTGTAAAGTGCTTTGGTGAAAAATATATGTAAATATTATAACTACTCTTCCTTTTGAGTTAGTGGTGGATGCTTTTTCTTATCTTCTCACAGCCAGCATTAACTAATCCATTTGGTTTCTGGTTGTGGATACACAGGTTTCTTCCTATTCTAGAAATACATCAGCTGATGAGATTCCTCTTCACAACCCTCCAGGATATTGTAAGACACATGCAACTTGCTCTTCTAGGTCAAGGATAGTGATAACTCTTTCTACTCAAGAAATGGGTCTCAGTAGTCAGTTTCAACAGTTACTCTGCGTCTTTTTCAACGCTTGTGCCACCCTCGGCTTTTAAGAGCACTAGCAAAAGGTGCTCAGTGCAACAAAGTGTTTTGGAAGTCAAAGTATAGAACTGAAAAGCAACAGTAGAAAATAGAGAGGCGATCAAGCCATGTAATTCAGACCTGGATCCAACTGCTGCAAAGCCTCAGGGTGTTCAGATTAGTATTTTGCTTTCAAATTTGAACAGGAGAAACTTAGTACTTACTGGGGCTGAGTCCCTTTTTTAATTGGTTGAACCAGGAGTAACACCACCGACCTCAGTGGGGCTGTGCTTCTGTAAAATTGGTGTAAATGAGAGGCGAATCATTTATCTTCATTTATATAACTCAATACTATTCTTTATTAAGAAAACTAAGAGGGAATTTGTCGTGCTCTGGGAATGCCTGTTCTCTCTCTCTCTCTCTCTCTCTCTCTCTCTTTACAGGCACCTTATTGACTGCATAGCTTTTGCTGTTAAAGATCTTATTAGTATATAATCGCTATAGAATGAAATAATAGAAAATTGAATCTCCATGTTTTGTTGATTTTCTATTAGAGGAGATTCTTTCCTTTTTTCATACTGTAAAATTGGGTTTATGTCAAGCTATTTTAGTGAACCTGTAATAAAAAAACAAAAAAAACATCTCTCTCAAAATTTTTTTGCTAGGGCCCTGTTAAGATAATGAGTGAGGTCTGGAAAACTCAGAGGAACAGACTTTTTGTTTCCAAGGTCCAGAAAAGTCAAGTCCCTCGTGATTTACAGGGTTAGAGGTTTTCATCATGGGAATTAACCAGATGTAAAAAGTCAGCCTTACTTGTTCCAAATCGAACTCCTTTTTAAAATCTACTTGACTGCAGCTGAAGCTTGTGGATACATTCAGGATACATCTTGACTTCAATGAACCATTCACTGAAATATCAGCATAAAAGGAAGCAAAGGGCTTGATTCATATGAAATCAATCTTTTCAAAGCATTTTTTCTGTAACATATAACAAAACATATCAGATTAATAGAAAAATACATTGTTCCTTTTCTATTTTGTTATCAAACAGGCAAAACCTAAGCCCAGGCAATTAACAATACAGTTAAACATCTGGATGTATGAATTCTCATCAACATTCAAAACCACAAATGCCTGAAATAAGATAAGAACATAAACATAAGGAAAGGGGATATAAGAGAAGGACAGAGTAGCAATTGATAATACATTTGTATTTAAAAGTCTTCTGATATCCTTCTCTCTCTCTCTCTTTTCACCCTGATCCCTTCCTCTCAAATTAACCTATATCAAATAATTATTTTGTGCGGGTGTTCTGAGATAATTACATACCATCAACATATAAAAGCTGTATCAGCCCAGGTTTTCAACAGAGTTTCAATGGGACAATTCGTGCCTAAAGTTAAGCATATACATAAGTCATTGCAGAATCAAGGCCTAAATAAATGGTCTGATTTTCTAAAGTGCTGAGCACCCAGCAGTTCCTATCGAAAACTGTATTTGCTAGTTAGCCCAGCCAGCAGATGGATTTTGTGTGTGCAGAGGAGGAAAAGGAGACTAAAATGATTAACAGAAAACATGAATGGGCCTTCAGTTCAAAGCCATTTTATGCAAGTTTAATGGAAAATGATGATTAACTACAATTTTCAGTCCAATTTAAACTTAACACAAACATAACTGGTGACAACAATTTTTTCTTAAATTATTTTCTCCCATAAGTTTTTATTTCAAATTATCCTTTTTATGGTGGCGAGAAGTGTACTTTAATGATCAACTTGTAGAAAATGTCTTTTCTGGCACAGATTTTGTCATTCTTTCCCCTTGTGGGCAATAGAATACTACAGGACTTTCAGCATAAGTGGAATATTTAAAGCACAATGAAAGGACATAGCAGATAAAAGCCATATAAAATTTATAAAAATACTAAGTTACATCTTATGTTTCCACTATATCTCTTGTAAGAACAATGAACTTCAAAGCAAAATACTACAATATTGTTTTCTAGTTATAAACATAAGTCTAATGAGTCTGCTATTTATTAGTTACAGATTGCTATAAGTATATGAACTTTGCTTCTTTTCCTGCCATTAACATTCCTAACTTTTAACATGCATTTAAATACATTAAACATTTGGATAGTGTGCCAAACTCCCCTAACTACCTATTTCTTCAAAGGTCTGCACTAGTTCAGTCTCTGACAAATAATATTAATTCTTAAAACTATCCACCTATTGTATGAGTATCATATGCTACATTTTAAAAACTTCTTAAATCATTTATCTGTGAAACTTTGTTTTGATATCTCATGTTTCAAGGGCTACTGTTAACTTGAAAACCTCACTTCTATCTGAATTTTTTTATCTACAGTTTTACAGTAGCAATCTAAGGGCTAGATCTTTACTTTGCCACAGCACTGAAGTATGAAGAGGTATTGAAGCTACCTCTTAAACTCCTCTGTGGCTGCGTAATTCCAGGGGCAATCTAGCTTCTTTATATGTAGTCAGATTCACTGTTTTGTCTATAATCTGTATACTGGTAGTCAGTCAGTTTTCCTTGTTGTTGGCTTAGGTCTTTCATACATTAGCAGGTAAGAAAAAAACATTTTTAAAAATAGGAAACTGATTGATTGTACAACAACAAGGTAAATTGTCTTGCAGACTTGGGATGGATATAGTATCTGAAACTAATTTTAACCCATGAAAAAAATTACTAGTTTTCAGATTGATAGTGTCCCTGGAGCTATGCTTATTATGTGGAAATATTTATTTGCACATGTATGCATAGTGTATACATCTGTACTTACAGTGCTGCATATCATCTATATATGTGTACATATGTAGATATTCATAAATATGTATGCAGAGTATATAAAAGTGAGAATTACAGAGGTAAATTAACATATGAAACATAAGGCTACACAGTTTGTGGGGCTTCCAAACATCGTTTAGAAACCACAGAAGTTAAACTGTATTATACTGAGTATATCTTATATGTACTATATAATATACTGACCCTACAAAAAGACTACAAACATTTAGGTAAGTAAGTTTAAGGGTTGCTAGGTTTGATATAACATTTGCACACACTGTGAAAGGAATATTCTATACTATCCAGAACAAAATACTACCCAGAATACTCACATCAACAATTCAAAAATCTCCAAAAGAAACTATTTGTGGTCGTAAAAAGTATTTCAAAACAGGAAAGGAAATTATAGATTGTGAGGTCTTAATTAATAAAGCATCCTGAAAGTACATGATTAAAAAATCTTTTAGGGATATGACAAGGGGGTAAGAATGCTACTTATTATCCCGCTTGGAACAACAGTAGAATCTCCTATTAACTCAGTAAAATATCTCTTTGTGTGTCTTAGGCAAAGGCCTGGTCTACACTACGCGTTTAACCGATTTTAGCAGCATTAAACTGATTTAACGCTGTACCACACTACAAGGCCCTTTATATCGATATAAAGGGCTCTTTAAATCGGTTTCTGTACTCCTCCCCAACGAGAGGAGTAGCGCTAAAATCGGTATTACCATATCGGATTAGGGTTAGTGTGGCTGCAAATCAACGGTATTGGCCTCCGGGCAGTATCCCACAGTGCTCCACTGTGACCACTCTGGACAGCAATCTGAACTCGGATGCTGTGGCCAGGTAAACAGGAAAGCCCCACGAATTCTTGATTTTCATCTCCGTGTTTGCCAGTTTGAGCTTGATCAGGCATGGGTGGAATGCGGTCCCAAATCCAAAAGAAGCCCAGCTGGACCGGTACGGAGGATACTGATGCTGATCACTGTACGGGAGACAATTGTACTATCCAAGGTCGTAGACGAAGACGAAATGCCAAGTCTTCTAAAAAAAAAAATCTCCAGGCTACAACAGTGCTGCGTGACAAGCGTTACTGGGAAGGCCAGAGACTCAAATGGACGCTCATGGAGGGACGGAGGGAGGGGTACTGAGGTCCAGCTATCCCACAGTCCACAGCGGTCTCTTGAACATTATTGCATTCTTGGGCTGAGCTCCAATGCCTGTAGGGTCAACACATTGTCCGGCATGGTTCAGGATAGCTCGTCAATTTACCCCCCACATAACGTGAAAGAAAGGATAGAAATAGTTTTCTTCCTCTCCTTTCAATGTCATATGTCTACTGATGCTGCTGGTAGCGGCGAATGTGCAGCAGTGAAGCTGCGATATCCGCTCCTTCCCCTCCCCAGGTGGCAGACGTGCAATATGACTGATATCGTCTCACCATCAGCCCGTTGAGTGCTCCTGGACTGGCGTCATTGTGGGAATCTGGGCCAACTGGACGAGGGTCTTCTTATCCCTGCCGTGCATAATAGACTTCAATCATAGGATTAAAATGACTCTAACCTGATCAGTCAATTACGTTCAGTAAGACAATTGTGGATATCAGACTTTAATCGTGTTGGTCTACCGGTCTTATCCTAATCATGACAGCACAGGGTGCTGGGTTGCTGAGCTCCATCAGCCCTTCCCTCTCTCCTTTCACTGTGTAAAGAAAATGATTCTGTAATTGCAACTTCGCAACGTATCATTGCAGCGGGATGCTGTGCTCCTCCTCCCCTCGGCACCGCTTACAATGTCCTGCATAGCCTTGACATGTGTATCAAGCATCAGTGGGAAGGCTGCTCTATCCCTCTATATTATTTATTTCAATCTCACTTAACAAAGTCTTCTGACCTTCTGACTTTTTCCTGCATTCTTTCTCACCTTCATTGACGACAAATGGGGCTCATGCCATTGTAGGCCCAGCTCTTTCACGCGATTCAGGGAGTTGAGGAGTCGCCAATAGAATATCATTACCTTCATAAAGTTTACGTGTTTGATGCATCCGCTTGCAGGGCTCACTCCTTCCCCAGAATTGTCAAAATGATCATAGATATGTGGCGTGCAATCATTCTTTTGTCTAGCTCTGGGTATTCTTACAGCGAGGTATGCGCAAACACATGTGCTCTCTTACTGATTGACCATGTTTCGATGTACTGCTTGGTATTTCACACTCAGTGTCTCACCACATCTTATCTATTTATCAGTGATCTTGCGCAATCTCTACTTATATTTGTTAAAGAGTAGCGCAGACCAAGTCTCTCTAGTTATGTATGACTGGCGCTATTTAGCACATATGGGGCCGTCATTCGCTCGAGTTTTGCTTTTTTGCCAACTCTTTCATTCTCGATTTCGATCTCCTGCCAGACTGGCTTAACAGCCTTATGAGCATAGCATCATTTTGCTAAGTCAGGGTGACAGATAATCACTTCATCTCGTTAGCCTACATTTACTCTGAGCTCGAGCAAGAGAATCACATGTTGTTCACTTGAGAATGTCTAACCGTGCCTTCTATGACTATTATATCTATTCATAAATATCGTTCATATTTAGTTTTGTTAGATTCATTGGATATAAGCTATGATGTTTGTTGGTTGCAGCAGCTGGTGATAAAGCTTATTTAAGTTATGGTACTTGCGGGGCTATTCAATACACTATGGGGCTCCAGTAGAATGATACTGAGTTATACAAATAAAAAAACACAACTTTAAATTTACATATTATACAAAAAAAAGAGAAAATCACGATAACACGAGGTCTCTCGTGGCTGATCTCATCGTAGCAGTGGTTTCCTTAGGAATGGCGTCTGTCCATGATGGTTAAATCCAGGGATTATCAATAAGTGATCACGCCAGACACATTGTGTTGATTTTGTAATAGCACAGATATGGCTTACAGCCTTCAACACCGGAGTGATGTGCTGCATCTTTGGCATTCGACTATTTTCATCCAGGAACCCCACCCGCCGACCATATGATAATTAAGTTTAGTTTTATAGAGATGGTCAGGCAAGTATCTGGAAATTCTCAGAAAAAAATTGCGAGAGCATCTTTCGTCTACGCGCCTCTTTCAGAGCCAACGGAGAATTCTCTCAGGTCAGAGCAGGTGAGCTAGCGTGCATGCTGTTAGATCTTGTTTCTAATGAATAGCTTACGCAGAGTTAGACACCCACAGTGCGAACTCATCTTCCTGAATGCGTGCAACAGCCGAGCAGGTAGTAGTCTCATATCACCCTTGAAACGACACACTGAACTCAGAGTCTCTCATATTGAATGATATGAGCTGTTTTTGGTAGAGCTGGCTGCACTTGGTCTTATTAACAGTCTGTTATTATAACTAACCGGTTTTATTGTAAAATCGGAATTTAATCCCGTTAGTGTTAGAGATACGATAACTTACTTCAGCCATGCCTGTTGCTTGACGCAGCGAGTATATATCTTCAGAGCCTACCTTTTCATATAGTGTATGGTATGTTAAATTATTACGAAGAGCGACGCCAAATTTCCTGTTACTAATCAGTCCTTATGTTGAAAGTAGAATCCAGAATGGTCACGAAAAAGGTTATGTGTGAAATGGCTATATCCTAATATAGCATAATTAGAAGTAAGATATTGTACATATCATGCTGCTCCATGACGCAAACTGATGCTGTCATGGGATACTCGAATAATAGATTTCTTGTATGTGTTCACAGAATGTCTCCCCACTCCCATCACTAATGTTCATGATATTGTATATTCAATTTTCACCAAGATAGTAGTGGTAAGACCTTAGGATTGGGCTTTGATATATTGAGTACATTGTGCGAATGAGAACGTAATGAAAGATGGTACAGTACCTTTCTATGATGTCGTTGAGCCTGATATAATCATTTCTACGTCAAAGTATTCCTTCAAGGTCATGTTTGCGCATGTAGTCTTAGTTAGACAGAAATATTGCCACAGTGTACATCAATGTACTTTATAGTAGCATCGATTTGGACGACAGGAATAATAAATACTCTAGCGTTATATTTGGCAGAATTGTGTTAATGTAATTAAAAGCTGCCAGGCTAAGATCGCCATTATTTTGTTTGTGTTGTTGAGCTTACAATATCAACAAAATTGAAAGCTATATTGTTTTTTTTCAGTTACCTTCGTACTTAGGCATTACTGATTTGAAGCGTGATATTAAGATACTTGATACCTAGAAAAATGAGTATGAAAATCCGTTCTCATGAGCTGGATGCTGAGCAAAGACTAACCGATAGAACTAAAAGCTTCTCTACGTGTGCTCTCTCCCTCCGCGCGTTATGTATGTATAGTTGTGATATGAGTGATGATATATATTTTGTGTGGGCACTGGTGTATGTTGAGCTGTCTGGCTCATCTGCCTAGTGATGACAACAGGGCTCTCTGTTATTCATTTCTTATTCACTAGCTCCTCTAACTTTATACTGTTTCTCTAGTGGCTAGTAGGGAATGCGAAGGACTCGAGTATTTTCATAGTCATACAATTGGCCTTAGTTAAATGTGTTAATTTGTGTTATTTTCCAATGTGTGGGTGCGTATTGCTGGAATGTTTATTGTGTATTTCTTTCCATTGAGGGTTTAATGGAGCTACGTGGAGCTGATTTTATCTTTTTAAATTTGTTCCTTTAGAGTATATGACAGTGTGTTCATAATTTTTGTCGGATCATACTTATCTTGTTGTTTACTTTTTTTATAGTGACTTGTTATTCCCTCCCTCTCATTTCTGTTACAACTTTGTCCAGCTTCTCCATGAATCCTAGACTGGAAACCCTAACTAGATAGTAGTGAAAGAACCTCAGAGAGGTTTCATTCTCAATTTGTGTACGCCATATAACTCGCGGATAATGATGTGCCATATTGTGTTTTACTCGAATGGATACCGAGGAATGAGAATTCTTAGGCACATGTGTTCCCCTACTATGAGAAGAGTGATATCTAGGTAGCATGAGAGAGTGAGGTTTGGGATCTTATATTAAATTTATCATTTAGTGGACAGAGGTGTGTACAGAAGAGCATTGGATTCAGTTGGCGCTTAATAGCACCATCGGTGGTATACACCAAATCACTTCAGACTCAATGCTAGTGCTATCTTTCTCTCTTTTTGCATTCTAGCTCGTATCTTTTCACGGAGAGCTGGGCTCCTCATTTACAGCCTTCGATAGCTATCTGCTCGCTTCTGCTGTATGTGAGTATTGATCCACTGTCCTTTTTGTATTAGAGCCTGGCTCGAGATTAGTCTTTTGTAGACGGTAGTGTGTATGGCGGATAGCTGTATTCTGGGTGCTTCGACTCCCTTCCTAGTGCATTACAGCGCAGGAGCACCGAGCGGGGCCTCTCTTTCCCTGTTCCCATTATCTCACTTGCGGGTCCTTCAAGCTCTCGCTATTGGTCCTATCGGTCCTAACATTGTGCCTTGGCGTCGGTTCAAAATCACATCATTTCAGTGTTCCCCCTTGAGTCTAGAGATGGACTTGGCGACCACACGGCTCGAAATGTCTTTCGTTGTGTCCGGATGCCCGTGCCCTTGATTACGACTGAGTGGCGACACCAACTTCTCTCTATTGCACTCGGCTTTCTGCCCTTGTAGTTTTGACGGCTCGAGCATCTCTATCCAACATAATTTATTAGAAAAGAAAGGAAGAATTTTGGCAAAGCTGTCGCGCACGATTGTCTAGCAAAGTCAGAGCCATACTGTTGTCGCTTTTGCTGGAGTCTAGAGGCAGTACATGAAAAGCTCACATTCACGAACGTCAGGGCAGCTTTCTGAGTCAGTCTTGCGGCCGGGCTCAGTGTAGCTATCCACTCACGAGTTTTCTCGATTTGAAATCAGAAAATAGGCTGCTATTTGGTGTTGTCATGAGCATGGATAACATAACATCTAAGATTTTGCGGTTCCTTAGGGCCATTTTGCAGATAAGCAAATGCAGGAGGCTTCAGTTAGACTGCCCTACAAACATCTCAACAGTTTAGTGGCCGGCTCTTGCCTTTTTTACTGAAGCGAACAGCTAAGGGAAACACAGTGCGTGAATACCAAATACTAACGCTCTGTTATTCCAGAAGTGTGTGATCTCGGCCCTTTGGTCATGGTGGTGGTCATCGAAACTGTGCATCTAAGCACTACAAGCATTCGAATGTCAACATATGTAACGAGGGTACTCTAGGCGCCATACTTCTGCAGAGGGCAGTTACAATGGATTGCTAGCATACGACCTCATCAGAGAAGCTCTGGCCCCTTTGTGGATAGGAGCAGTACAAACAGAAGCTTGGTCTGCTGCATCTTTATCCCATATAATTGCAACAAGCAGAGTATACTAGTTTCAACTGGTACAGCTGTATGACATTAAGATCTGGTGCTATCGACATCACTCTATAGGGGCTAACTGAGATCCACGCTATTATGTTGCCGCGTGATACAATCAACTCTCACGTTTAAGGGAGGGCTCCTTGGCCCGCTTTCGACAGGGGGCATGGGCTTAAAGTATTTGAAGCAACAACACAGTTGGAGGGCTCTGGGTCACCTATTGTTTTGACTTGGTGCCAGAATAGCAACACATCTACATTATGTGAGAATAGGCATGTGTTGTGACGTCCGGCTCCAAGTGGTAGGTTTAGCTCACCCTGGCTTATTTGTATTGGTTTATTGGTGGGGAACTCACGTGCCATATCCTAACCTCCTACTTGTGTCAGTTTCCAGCCTCGGTGGACTCTCTTATTTTTTGTGTCGTACGCGTGTCACCTGTGCAACCGTGTATCTATTTTGAGCAAAGTAAGCTCTAGTTAATTGTACTTGTTGATAGTTATTATTAAAGAAAGTCATTAGGGGATAATATTTTGCCGTCACCCATTTATGCGGGGACAATAAATGTTGAGGCCGCTAGTCACCGGATGGCGTTCCGAATCTATGCTGAGGAATCTCTCAGCCTCCGTACAAACATTTATAGTCACGATTTTCCGCATAGTCTTGGGGATTCGCTAAGCGCGGTTGTCACATAATTGATTGACATCTGTAACATATCGGTCAGTGGTAGTGATTGCCTGCTTCAGACATCTACCTTTGTTCCTGAGACGTTTATGCATATGAACTTCTCGGGGCCTTTGCGTTATTGAGCAACTCTTTGATTCTTTGCGGCCTCGCCAAACTCGGGCTCCTTTTCCTCTCCGTCAATAAGCTTGTTTTTTCTGTTTTTGTACTCCCTCTTTTCGAAGGCTCATTTAGTGTACACACCACCTGCAATAAATAAGAATGCATTGCATGTGGCATTCTTGCAATTGCAGTCTACTTGTGTGCACCTTCTGGTCACTCAGAACTGAGAGCGCTTACGCGGCCAGATACTGACCGTCAATATCGCAGGTAGTCGTTCCCAGCTCATCGCCTTTTGCGAGCAAGAGAGGTAGCCCATTATTACCGGCTCTGTAGCTGACATTGTCCTGACATCGCTCTAGGGTAGCTCGGTGCAGGTTTTGCTTCGGTATTCCGAGTCATTCTTGAGGCATCCTCCTGGCCTATGTTGGGGCCTGGAGAGAACTGGCCAAGTAGTGCTCGGATAGTTTCCTCGACAGCTGTGAGAGATCACAGTGTTTGTTTCTTATTGGAGTAGCTTGTGAAACCCGCGTCGCGTCTCTCGCAATTACAGCCTTGCGGCTGCCTACTGGCTCGAAACCCCTATTGCTGTTTCATCTGGACAATCAAAAGGCAGCCTGCCAGACGAGGGTCGTCCGGCACGTCTGCTCTCGCTGGCTGACTGAGCTCCAACTGAAGGACGAGCGCCCGGCTTATACTTCCGGGTCGCCGCCTGACCCTTTGAGGGGCTCGCCCGGAAGTTCCCCTGGGGAATGGACGGAGGCTCACCGTCCCATGTGGGGAGGAGTGGAGCCACACCGCCTCGCTTACAGTAGCCTTAAAAAGCAACAAGTATTCACAATTGACTCTGCTACAAACGGTCATTTTTTCCACAAAGCCCAGGAATAGGAACCAAGGTGTCAAGTTCCTGGCCATGATGGAGCAACATAGATGGAAGGACCGAATGGGATCCATTAAGGACAATGAAATTGTATATGCCGTGATACACAATTTCTTGGGACTATGGTTGTGGAAGAAAGTATGTTTCGCCATGTACAATTTCCCGGCCACTATCAGTTTTTTTTTCATGGCTCCTGATAATTACCTTTTTGAAAAGAATCTTTCACACATTTGTAACAACTTACAGTTAGACTAATCAATCAAATAAAGTTCTAAAAGTTGAAAAGTATGAAACTGCCAGCGACAGTAATGTTACAGATCTATTTATTACTATTACAGCACTACCTCCTTTCCAATCTATAGATATAAGAAAATTCACATACATATTCATGTGAACCTTCACTTCTTAATCTTGCCAGAACTGATATTGTATGGAATATGTTTTTTTTATTTTAAGGCAAGTGAAAAAAAAAAAAAAAATTTCACACACAAGATATTACTATCTTGTCTGATCTGAAGCTTAGGTAGTCCAAATGTGCTATTTTGTAATATAGTTGTTCGCAAATTCACTATAATGTAGTATGTATAAGGATAATAAATAAACAAACAAAGGGTGCGTAACATCCTTTATATGTAGGTATCTTTAGTGATGTTATATGTTAAAGATGGATGTGAAATATTGTGAGCGTTAGTAAAAATGAACTTTTCTATAGTGTGCTCTTTAGAATTACCTTGATACTTCTTGTTAGTTATATGGTTCCTGATCCTCCGTAGAGACTGCTACGTGCTTTTAGAAGGTGTGCTCTTATTTTGATTCATGATTTTTATTTCGCGTCACTACAATTTGGTGGGAGATCTGTATTCTGGTGATTATAGATTTTCCCACCTAACTTTATCCTCTCACTTCAATACCATGTCTGATTTGATTGTTTCACATTGTTGTTCGCTCTATTTCTGATTATATCCTAATACCACTGTAATGTTTGTGTCTACTGATATACGTGTAACTGTAATCAACTAAATTTGTGGTGTGGAATCTTTTTTGGGAAGGATAAGTTTCAGCTTCTCTGTATCGGCTGTAACTCATATTCCCTTGTGTAGCTGTGCCATAGTGGTTGTTCAGTCTTTTATGCTCCATTCCTACTTATAGTAATACTCCTATCTACTTATAATCGTTGTGTAGTGAGACATGGCTGAAATATCTGGATCTTGTGGCTGCAAAGTTTTTTATCTTCAACTATTTACCTCAGGCAAACTTCTGGCAAGTGAGCCATATTGAAACTAGTTCAAAGTTTTGCTATATCACATTACTCTCTCCCTAGAGATTTGGATACTTAGCATGTGCAACTGTTTTTATGTCTTCACTGTATAGTTCTATCCTATCCAGAAGGTAATAATATAATGGTATTATGGGTAGATTTGTTCAGACTTTATGTGTGTGTTCTCCCATATATCGTTATTCTCCGTGATTGAAGCACTGAGTCTCTATCGCTCGTAGAGCATGCTAAAATACTTCTTTTGATTGTCAACGTTTACTGCTATTCCTCATTTGATTCTTTGTCAGTAGTAATCCTGTTCGTTAGTATTGATGAGAGTTGCATCATACTGCATTTTGCCAGCATATGTGGGGGGATGTGTCCTTTGTAAATACTGTGATGGCTTTGTGTGCGCTGTCTATGACATAGCCAACCGAGATATAACGAGATCTGGGTGAATAGTTTTTGAGGTCTAATTTTTCAAGAGATTTACTGAGTGGACAAGGTGTGTGGAATGATCTTTAGAATTGGGGATGACAAGCAAAATTAATCATCATCTGGAATAATATGATTCCAGCCCGAATGTAACCCGCCAATGGCATCGGTCTACTATGGAATGTGGGTCGTATCATTCGCGGCTCCGTCATAGAATTTATTAGATCTCAGAACTAGTATGTTTCCTAATCAGTCAGACTTCTTTCCGAGCCCGTGCTCTATTAGGTTTTTTGCATCGAACTGATTGAAGGCATTTCATAGGCCATAAAAGCATAAATTTGTAAATGTCGGTGCTTAGTTTTCTGATGAACTATATTGCAGCAGGGTTCCTTTCTCTTTTCTACAAGACCGTGAGTTTTATCTGAACAGTTTTCCTCTTTTCTTTATTTTCATGTTGCAGTCCTCTTTGATTTTATGTATTGAGTTAGGCATGTGAAAATTGTTATTATGTCCCCCTGACAATAGCTTAAATCCGACACGCTAAAATCATCCACATCCCAGTCTCATATTTCTTTCTCTCATTAGCAAGTAACAGTGATTAGATCTCTCGATAATGTATGCTTGGTAGTTTGTCAATGTACTCGAATTCATACTATATGAATAGCTATAGTGTGCAGATTCAGTAGTGATTCCATCTTGAAAGTTACTCATACGATTCTTTTTCAATCCACGTTACCACAGGAGTGGAATCTATTTTGTTACGACCTCTCCTCACTACTTGACTATAATTCTTCTCTTATCATGTCACTCAACTCCTATCTTTTAAATGCCTCTGGTTGTACTGTTGACTTGCCTATAGTGAGAACTCGTTATCTTATATGCTCGGCAGACTATAGTCTATACACATATGTTTTTTCCTCTCTCTTTTTGATATAGAACCTTATTTTAGTGTATTATTATTTATTACTGATTGCATTGCCCTACTTTTGAAAAAGACTATTCAGTTGTAGCCACCAAAGCTGATTTCTCATTGATAAGCAGTACACTTTATCTTTAATTGTAAAATTCTTTGTATACATACATGGAGGAGTTTAGAATGAGGAAACTTTATGTATTTATCGTTAGACTGTGTGTGTTGCATGATATAATTACAGAC
>NC_133773.1:32503443-32516867 GCF_003597395.2 Chelonoidis abingdonii
ACTATGGGATAGCTGCGGGATAGCTACCCACAGTGCAACACTCCGGAAATCGATGCTAGCCTTGGACCATGGACGCACACTGCCAAATTAATGTGCTTAGTGTGGCCGCATGCACTTGACTTTATACAATCTGTTTTATAAAACCGGTTTATGTAAAATCGGAATAATCCCGTAGTGTAGACATACCCTTAGTGTTGCTGAGAGAGAGATACAACATTGTCATATGTAAATTTTAACTGGACATCACTCCAGTTTTAATCCTATGTGATTTATCTTATCTAAATATGCAATTAAATAACTTTGTACTATTATCCCGGGAAACTGAGCTGGCAGGGAACCCATGATTAATGTGTGTGGTCACAAAAGTTTGCCTCAGAAAAGTTATTTGAAGAAACATGAAGGCTGACTGATGACTTTGTATATGAGACATAGAGAAGAAGAGAATTAACCATACTTTGATGAGCAATTATATATCTGAAAAGGCATTATTGGAAGTGGGTGCTTAAAGAGAATATTGCTTAAACATTAGTGCATGTTTGGCGACAGGAAGAACCATTGGTTTGGCAGAAATGGTGTTTGAAAAGGAATGTGCTTTTGTTTTGTTGTTGAGTGGATTTCACACAATGAAATTAAGTATCTTGGTCTGATCTGGAATATGAAGTCATCCCAAATGTTAATTGAGACTTGACATGTGAAACTACAAAGCCAAGAAGGGCTTCAGGATAGAGAAGTTTTATTGGTTACAAATGGGCACTGGATGTGAGGCTAAATAGTGTACTAACAGGCTGAAACAGGCTACTTTACGTTATGAAGGAAGAGAACAAGTTTTTCTGTCATACTGCAGGTAATGTTTCAATGTTCTGTACCAAGGGTTATTGACAGGGGAGCAATGCCTTTGGTAGTATTCATTTTGGCATATTTATCTTTTTTACTTCTATTGTTTGATTTCCCTCCCTCTCTATTTCTGTACAATTGACAAGACAACCTGAACTGAGACATGGAAACCATAACTAGAATAGTTAGTGAAAGACACCTCAGAGAGGTTTCATTCTAATCTTGTGAGGCAAAAACAGGAGAAGTAGGCTATGGTTTTAATGATGGTCAGGAAGGTTCTGGCAGGCAGCAGGGAGAGGTGGCATACAGAAGGGATTCAGTGGAGCTGCAACATCTGGAAAACCAGAATCACCTGACAGTCAATGCAGGCATCTTTCCAGTTGCACATCTAAGATCTTAGGAAGCTGAGCTCCTCTCCTCTGCACCTCCTAGAGTAGAATAGTGGTGCTCCTTTTTGGTAGCTGTGACGAGGGAAGCCGGGGCTCGACCCTCCCTGTGGAGGAGGGGAGCCACACCGCCTCGCTACAGTAGCCTTAAAAAGCCAACAAGTATTCACAATGTACTCTGTACAAACAGGTCAGTTTGTGCCACAATAGCCCGAGGAGCATAGAGAACAAGGGTCAAAGGTTTCCTGGACCATGATGGGAGCAGACATGATGGAAGGGATCCAGAATGGGATCCATTAAGACAATGAAAATTGTATATGCCTGATGCATAAACATTTCATTGGGAACTATGGTGTGGAAGAAAGTATGTTTCTGCCATGTACAATTTTCCAGCCACTATCAGTTTTCTTTTTCATGGCTCCTGATATTACCTTTTTGAAAAGAATATTTCACACATTTTGTAACAACTTACAGTTAAGACTACTACAATAAATAAAGTTACTAAAAGTTGAAAAAGTATGAAACTGACCAGAGACAGTAATTTACAGATATATTTTATTACTATTACAGCACATACATCCTTTCCAATAATATAGATATAAGAAAATTCACATTACATATTCATGTGACACCTTCACTTCTAATCCTTTGCCAGAACTGATATTTGTAATGGAATATGTTTTGTTTTATTTTAAGCAAGTGGAATTCACACACAAGAATATACTATCTTGATCTGATCTGAAAGATTAGGTAGTCCCAAATGCTAATTTATGTAATATAGTTGTTCAGCAATTCATATAAAATGTAGTTGTATAAGGAGAATAAATAAACAAACACTAAGGTGTTGGTAACATGCCTTTAATATGTAGAGTATCTTAGTGATGTATATGTTAAAGGATGGATGTGAAATGCTTGGTAAATGTCTTTATAAGATTTTAAATTACCTTGATATGTTTTAGTCACTCAGTAAGAGTTAAGGCTGTTAAGGTGACTTTTCTTGTCTATTTTATTGGTAAACAAATGTAGGAACTGTAAGGATAAGACTTTTTCCACACTTTTTATACTTAAAAATTGTTTTTGATGTTCTTGTTATGTATTTTGAATCAGGATTTTGTTTACAGTAATCTTAACTGTAAATCAACTAAATTTGTGGGGATTATGGAGAGGAAGGAGCTTCTCTGTAATTAGGCTGTAACTCATATTCCCATTGTAAAGCTTTATGTCAGCTATCCTCTATAACTATGGCATGGAAAATTGGTTTGGCTCAAAAATTGCCACATTTACTCAGGAACCAAAGGAAAATATTTTTATCTTACCCTGATTTGAACTTAAACTTTTGTCTCACATTTGTCTTCCTCCAGGTAAAAAATGGTTTGTTGTTGTTTGTTCAGACTTTCAGTTTAGATTAATTTTCTCGTGTGCTAGTTATACGTGAAGAAAAATACTTTTTAGTTAAAGTTATGCATGATTTTTGTTATGGACAGTTCTGTATAGAGAGTGCATAACTGCATTGCAGTTGGGGGAGTGTTTGAAACTGGAGGTTTTGGATGCTGAGCAGGGAACAGCTGGGGCTTTTGGTACCTGGGAAGGTGTGGAAGTGACTTAGAATTGGGGGATAAAGCAAATTAACATCTCTGAAATGATCAGCAGTGAAACAGCTAACTATGGAATGTGGTCGATCACACCTCTCTTAGATTTATTGTTTCAGATAGTTTTCCAACTCAGGCAGACATCACCTTATTGGTTTGCACTCAGAACATATTGGAAGGCTTTCATAGGCACCATAAAAGCAAAATTTGTAAATGTCGGCTTAGTTTTCTGATGACTATATTGCAGCAGGAGTTCCTTTCTCTTTTCTCACAAGACCGTGAGTTTTTATACGTGAACAGGGTTTGTATTTTTTATTTTTCATCTTCTTGTATTATGTCCCCCTGACAATAGCTACAAACCAACTAGACTCCACATCCAGCTCTTCCCACTAGGAAACAGAATTATCAGGATGTACTTGGAGTTGCTCCAGACTGTATAATACAATGAATAGTTCCAGAAGTAGATGATCCACCCTTGAAGTTATGGTAGATTTTAACAACTTCCAAATGATCATTTTCTACCCAGTTATATCAATGCAAATCCTCTCACTTCACTGGTGTTTGGGTGTAAAGGAGAGCAAATTTTAGCCCAGACTATACATTTTTATTTTCCCTTTAAAACCATGTATTTTTTAACTGATTGACTGGAGGGAGTTTAAAGAGGATATGTTAATACTTAACTGCGTTGCAATAAATACAGACTTTTTCACGTTCTCTTTCATTCAGATTGGTCTGGATCTCACTAGTCTAGTTTATTTTTGATTATAGAAATTTATTTCAGTGAAATCATTCCTTTATCAGCAGGATCTGTCCACATTTGGTTACATTAAATAGCTTAAGAAACCACAGTGTTCTTTTCCCCAATTGCTTTGATCAAAGTCACATTTAAAAAAATGTTTTATTGAATTGAGCTGGATCTCATTAATATAGAAATGATTATATTAAAGTCTTTAACATTTAACTATGACAGTACACTAGCCAGTCCCAGCTTCAATTTGACTACAAGAAAGGACTGTCTTTCTAAAAATCATCTTTGCTGCTGTTTGCTGTGTGTGCACATGACCCAGAGGCTTCAGCTTGCACTTTCTTTCTGATAAATTCAACAGTGATTATTTTTTTCTTTGTTGGTTTCTCCTAAAGTTTAAGCTCTTGGCAGATATAGAAGGCAGGCCAAAGATCAAAACTATCTGTATTATTTTGGCTAACAGTGGCACTCCATCATGTAGCTTCAGACATTAAAGCAGGTAGCTTTACATTGGCTCCACCAAGACAGATCAAGAAAGTTTCAAAAGAACTTTCCATAGGGTCTGACTTACCTCACTCACACGTGTAAATCAGGAGTACCTCCACTGACCTTCAGTGGCATTATCAGTGTGAAACTGATGTGGGCCTGATTTTTCACCTACACCAAGTATATTTACATATCACTCTGGCACCGTAAAGCGGTCTTAAAGTGGGCATAAACTTATATTGTGCCCATTTTAAGGTACTTTTACTACCAGAGCTGTGTAAAGAGGCCTTTGTATAGAAAAGAATCAAGTCTGTGTGAGATCAGAATAAGGCCCATAGTTTGGGTTGCCAGGTGTCCGGTTTTCAACCGGAACACCCAGTCGAAAAGGGACCCTGGCGGGTCTGGTCAGCACCGCTGACTCGGCCATTAAAAGTCCTGTTGGTGCAGGCCTGGAAGGGAAGCGGTGGCATATCCCTCCACAACCTAGATGGAGGCATGGTCAGGTGGCTCCGTGCGCTGCCACTGCCCTGAGCACCAGCTACACAGCTTCCATTGGCCAGGAACCACAACCAATGAGAACTGTGGGGCTAGCACCTGCAGTGGGGGAGTGCATGGAGCCACCTGGCTGCACCTCCACCTAGGAGGTGAGGGAATATATCACCACTTCCCGGCAGCTGCCTGAGGTAAGTGCTGTCTGGATCCTGCACGCCGACCCCCCCCCCCCCCCGCATGCCTCAGCCCCTTGGCCCAACCCAGAGCCCCCTCCCACACTCTGAACCCCTCATTTCTGGCCCCATCCCAGAGTCTGCACCCTCAGCTGGAGCCCTCACCCTCTTCCGCACCCCAACCCCTTGCCCCAGCCCATTGAAAGTGAGTGAGTGTGGGGGAGAGTGAGCAACAGAGAAAGGGAGGATGGAGTGAGCGGGGGCAGGGCCTCAGAGAAAGGGATGGGGCTAGGATGTTCCGCTTTGTGCAATTAGAAAGTTGGCAACCTTACCCATAGTTGTTAGTTAATACACCTCTTCAGCTACACCTCCATATTTTCCCCACCCCCTGACTTGTACACAACTGATGCAAGCATTCTATAGACTTGTGAAGACTTTCTTAAACTCAGGGTCAGATCTGCAAACCTCTATTCCTGGCCATAGTCACGTTCAAATAATCTATGATGGGTTTCCAGGGCTGGGCCTTCAGTTTAACCTGTAGCCATTCAGATTGCAGACTATGCAAAATGTAGTCAAGGTTTGTATTAGAGCTAGGCCTGAGCTGAGAAGTTCAGATTAATGTTTGGACCCAAACTTCAGGGGTGATCAGCTCTGGGATTCTGGTTCGGATTTATTTCTAGTATCCACCTTGATATATAAGGGCTTGTCTACGCTACCAAATGTTGTTGACAAAACTTATGTTGACACCTAAAACCTGACAAAACAAAAATCGCCAAAGAGTGTTCACACTTGCTCCCTCTGTCGACAGATCATGTCCATGTTGGGACACTATCATCACAGGGTAGCAATGCACCGTGGGTATGTATCCCACAGTGCAGTGTTATGGGAAGGAAGAGCTGATCACTGCACATCTTGGGAATCTCTCCCAGTTCTCCCACCACCCGCTCAGGTGCTGAGAGTAGCATCATGGGTAGCTCTGTGAGATCTTGTGCTGAGGAATGGCAAAACAGCACTGCAGTCTGTCCCTCTCCCTCTGCAGCAACAGTCTGCCTGCCACTGTGTTCCTAGTGCAGCACAGAACAGGAACATTCCAGTGATTTTGCTTGGTTCCCAAATGGAGCAGCACACAGATACTTCCAGGAGCTTTGAAAGCAGAGGGGCACATGCCTGCAAAGCAGCAGAGACCAAAACACTGAGCAGAGCAATCAGGGCAGGCACTGTGGGACACTGGCGGAAGCCAGTTCTGTCAAAAAAAACAGTCAGCAGTGTCTACACTGGCTCTTTGTCGACAGTAAAGGGAAGGGAAAAGACACAAGTCTCTTGCAGGGGTGGAAGTTTTTTCTCGCCAAAACGGGGTGTTTTTTGCGACAAAAGTCCCATTGTAGTGTGTATTCTCTTGATGTTTTGCCACCAAAAGGCAGTTTTTGGTGACAAAACTTGCCAGTGTAGACAAGCCCTAAGACTAGTTTCTTATTCCTCTACACTGCTCAGGCAGCACAAAGAAAATGGAATCTACTTGCAGCTAAACAGCTGGGAATTCTGGTTGGGAGTGGGTGAGAGTGAGAGGGAAGAGAACTCCCAAGAGGTATAAAGGCAGTGGAACCTCCCTCTGCAGGAACAGCCCCTCTGTTCCTGGCATAGGAAGCGTGCTGAAGGTGGAGAGCAGGTGGGGATGGCAGAATGAGGTTTCTAAACTTGCTTATGGCTCCTTAGGGACTATAGCCAGATGTCATAAGTAAGAGCAGCCCCGTGACTTTCCATGGTCATTTGGCTCATTTCAAATGATAAGATTCCTTCTCAGGTGTTTCTTTAGTTCTTGGTAAATGTCTCTCCTACATTTGAAAGCCCACTAACCTTCACCAGTTTCTGTTTTACTCCTCTACTGGATTTTTTCCTGTTCTAAACTATATTCCTAATTTGAGATCCCTTACATCTCTGCTGTTGATCCCAGTTTGGCATTATTACACTTGGCAAGGTCTAGGTTTGTCATAAACAGATAGCAACGGGTTAATGTTTCTTTCACCTGTAAAGGGTTAACAAAGGGAACCAAACACCTGACTAGAGGACCAATCAGGAAACAAGATTTTAAAAAGCTCACGGAGGGAATGTTTGGGTGTGTGTCCCTTTGTCTGTGTCTCCGGTCTGTCTCTCGGCTATGAGAGGGATCTTTCTATCTTCAAGCTTCTAATCTTCAGTTTCCTGACTGGTCCTCTGGTCAGGTGTTTGGTTCCCTTTGTTAACCCTTTACAGGTGAAAGAAACATTAACCCGTAGCTATCTGTTTATGACAAGGTTGCTTTGTAATTGCAGTGACTGCAAGGATGTTGCAGGAACGTGTTTCCACAGCTTTGCAGAATCACAAGTTAAGAATGTGTTACTAGAATACTTTTTTCTATTATCTGTGTATATATAGTTTATAATTACAATTACTTAGTTTGAGGAAAACATTGAATTCACAAATATATACACGCATTCTCTTCAAAATTTATGTGTAGATGAATTGCAAGTAAGATGGTAGTAATCATTAATGAATGCAAACGTATTTATAAGGAATTCAAGTACTGGTATTTATAAAGAATTCATGTTAGGCTTTCTATATGGGAGCTCTCTTTACTAATTGTACAAAGACACAATAGAATAATTTCAGACATGCTCAGAAGCATTATACAATGCACATAGAATGTCTTACTTGTGTTTAGTTTGAACTTTTACTTTGAACCTTGTATGGGCTTGTCTTGGAAATATCTAGGGTGAAATTCTGACCCCTACAGAAATCAGTGGTAAAACTTCCAATAACTTCAATTGGGCAAAGATTTCATCCCCCACGACTTCCACTACACAAATGCCTAGATAGGTATTGAATGGTAGGGGCCATTACATAACTGATGCTCAAAAAGGGACTTGAACTCCTGTGGACTTTCGACACTAAAGATGAACTTCCCTCAAGAAGAGAGTATGTAACATGCTTGTAAATGTGTCCCTCCCTCCCCACAGTATGTAGACTGTATAGACAATAACAGCCCTCTAGTACTCTTGTAACTCCAGCTAATGGAGTTTCTTCTTTAGCTCAAGAGATAGGGTTCTGTGCTAGTCTAAACCCTGAGATGATCCTGTGAAGGAGCATGTTACATCTCCAGCATGGATAACCTCATTACCTGATTTAATGTGGGTCAAATCCAGGTTCTTGGGAGCTGCCTATTTTATAACACGTGTCAGAGGGGTAGCCGTATTAGTCTGGATCTGTAAAAGCAGCAAAGAGTCCTGAGGCATCTTACAGACTAACAGAAGTTTTGGAGCATGAGCTTTCGTGGGTGAATACCCACTTCATCGGATGCATACCGATGAAGCGGGTATTCACCCATGAAAGCTCATGCTCCAAAACTTCTGTTAGTCTATAAGGTGCCACAGGACTCTTTCCTATTTTATAATATGGTGGCCAAGGGTGTATCTCTCCACTCAGAGAAGTTATGCCCCATAGCAAGGTTTTTGTTTTTGCTATGTTGCAATGTTAGGCACCCAGTGTCTTCAGAAATACAATATTGTTCCACAACTCCTTGTTGCACATCAGAAAAAAGAACAGTGAATGTACCTTCATATTTATTCTAGATCATCTACAGAGAGTGATGTAAATAGGACCAAAGTTTTAGTATTAAAGCCTTCACCTGGTCTAACAGAGAATTATACCCTTGCTTGGCATATGGCAAAAATATGTTCTGTAGTGGTATTGTGCAATATAACATCATAGAGCAATACAGTAAGTCATTATCACATGAGTGATGGTGGAGATTTAGGTCAAATTCTGCTGTTCACAGTGCCAGCACTTGGGGAAGAATTATGATTTGTCTGCATATTGCCGAGTCTTTGTGGTTGGCACCCGAAGCGCTTGGAAACCATCGAAAGAAACTTACTGTATGAGACATACAGAGAAATTACTGTCCTGTTAGATACAGTCCATCTCTTATCTCAGTTGAAAACATAAAACAAAATAAAATTTTAAGACCCCTAATACACTGATTATTTTTTGATGATGATTGCAGGTTGTGTGGAGAAAGAATGATTGCTCCATATAACAATTTCTCAACTCAAACACATTCATCCTACTAATTAAGAGCTCAGCCATATAAGGACAAACAGTGGCCAGCCTTGGGGGTCGTGGAGCGTCAGCTTACCACACAGGATGGCCAGGAAGGAATTCTGGCTCCTTGCAATAGATATCTTTCTAGAGTGATCTGGCAATCAGGGGAGTAGGAGTGCAGCATACTCATCACTGTGTGCCTGCCACTGCTTTTCCCCGTCCTTACTGTCCCTTTGAAGGGTGAACTGTCAGGCTGGAAGGAGGTTACTAGTGGAGTCCCTCAAGGATCGGTTTTGGGACCAATCTTATTTAACCTTTTTATTACTGACCTTGGCACAAAGAGCAGGAATGTGCTAATAAAGTTTGTCGGAAGACACAAAGCGGGGGGTATGGCTAAGCACTGGACGAAGGACCGGGATATCAATAAGGAAAGATCTGGCACAACCTAGGATAACTGGAGTAAAATTAGAGACTGAAAATATGGAAATGTGCACAGGTCATTCGTCTACGGTAAGGATTAATATAAGAATTATAGATGAGGTCATGGGGACGTCATCGGGAAGTTGGAAGCAACAAGAGAAGAGAAGACTGGGTAGGTGTGAAGCAGGCATGTCTATTAAGCCGCCAATTCGCGATAATGTCCGTTAAAACAAATGCGGTTTAGTTGATGCATCAGGCGAGGATATTTCCAGCAAGGAATAAGAGGAGTTAGGACGTTAATCATAAGGCGCGGGAGAACCCACCTGTGAATATTGTGAGCAGTGGTCTAAGTGTCCCCCATGTTAAGAAGGATGAATTCAAACTTGGGAAACAGGTTTCAGAGAACGGCAAGGGCAGAATAGATCCGATAGAAGGAATACCTTGCACTAATACAAGAGACTCAAAAGAGCGCTTGTATTAGACCAGCCAAAAAGCCTCACAGGGGGATATGCTTGTCATCTATAATATATTAATAATCATCGAGGGGGATTCACACATGTAGGGAGGGAGAGAATTATAAAGTGTTAAGTACAATCAATCGTAGGCACAAGGACATAATGGTACAAACTGGATATTTAAGGAAGTTAGACTGAAATTAGATCGAGGTTCTAACACATTAGGGAAGGAACGTTTCTGAACAGCCGTCCGAGGAAAAGTAGTTGAGGGCATACAAAGACTTATCGGAGCTTTAAGACTAAGCTTGATAAAGTATATGAGGGATGATAATGATGGATGTGTTAATTTGGCAACGATACTTGTGGATTATCAGCAATATATCTGCTTCAAATGTCTTTTGGGGGATATTGGAATGGATGGATCTGAGTCTTTGCAGAGAATCCTTCCATGAGTGCTGGCTGTATCTTGGCCACAATCCTCAGGCTTTAGCGGTCGCCTAACTTTGTGGGGTCTCGGGAAGGAATTTCCTCCAGGGCGGATTGGGCAGGTGGCCCGGGTTTTCGCCTTTCCTCTGACAGCGGGGGCATGGTGTTAACTTGCTGGTTGGATTCTGCTGCAGAATTGAGGTCTCCTTCAACACCTCAACATTTGAGGACTTCACAGTAACTCAGAATCAGTGTTAGGGGTTGTTATAAATGTGTATGGGTAGGGTTTTGTGGCCTGCCTTGTGCAGGAGGTCAGACTAGATGATCATATTGGTCCCTTCTGACCTACGAGTCTGAGTCTATGAGCCCAACAGGTAGACAGAGGACATTCACTGGGGAGAAGTTTCTTGTGTCCTCATCTCCTCCCTGTTCACACAGACACAGTCTGCTTCTAACAGTACAGCGTCCCTTTATATTTAGAAGATTTGTGATGCATGGAGGGCCCAACCTACTCCCACTGAGATTTATGGCAAAACATTTACTGGAGTCCAGGACTGGGTCTGAAATAGAACACATCTGGAGCTCATGAGCATTTCTCCTAACTTTTATATAATGTAAAACTAACAACAAGAACAGTTCCCCTACCTTTGAGGTAAATATATTTCCATTTTTTTGTTTCTTCATTTGAATAAAATATTTGGAGTCTGATTAGGATCTTAACTTCCTGCTGAGGCTTATGTCTGTGATAGTCACAAACTGGAACCTCAGACCCCTGAATACCACCCAAAACTATGGAAAAATGGGACCCAAATGAACTCCTCTTCAAGAGCTAATCCCTCTGTTCACCTTTCAGCAAGTCGCCCACTCTGCCTCCCAGTTGCTGGTTTCTCCTCTCATCTGATCAACCTTCAAGATACCCAGGGCCATTCTTACCCATATGCAAAGTACACAGCTGCATAGGGCACCAGGAGATTTGGGGAACCAAATTTCTTGGCGCCCTGCACAGCTGCGTGCTGCTCCAGCCCCTGCTCCAGCTCTTCCCCAGGGCCCCTGCCACTGCTCTGCCCCTGCCCTGCCCTTCTGTGCCCCACCCCCACTCCCTTGAGCTCTGCAGCAGGGTCAGGGCTGCACTCACTGGTAGTCGGAGTGCAGCAACCCGGCCCCAGCCACATGGGGGGTGGTTTCATCCTTCCCCCCAAGCTCCCCCGCCCTTGGAGGCCTGGGGCCTGCCCCCCCTCTACTCCCCATCACCGAGGCCTAGGGCTTGCTTTTTGCCTGCCGCCCACCACAGAGGCCTGTCCCCTCCATGGGGCGGGGGGTGGGGGGTGGGGCGCTACATAAGGCCCCAGAATAGCTAGGGACAGCCCTGAAGATACTAACACTTTTCTTCCCCACTGAATGAAGCTGTCCCCTATGTCAGCTGTTGAAACCACCAATTACATAGATCCTGCTTGCAGCTCTCAAGATACCAATTTCCTAGATGTCAGCCAACTGGAAATTACATATGTTAAAAGGTTTCCAATTAGAAGGAAAAAGGAGCCCTGTAATCAAGTTATTTTTCAATCTTCATAACTAATACTCTCTTGTCCATGAAAAATATTCCTCTTGTACAGTTTTTCAATAATGTCTAGTTAAAAAGTTAGCTGGAACAAGTCTGACATTATCTTCTTAAATAGTCTCTGCTTCCTTGCACTTTTTCAGTCTTTTTATTTCAAATGCAGCCCATTAGGAGCTAAGTGCGTTTCAGGGGCTGGAGGAGTAGATTTCGGAGGAAAGATAAAAACAACTAAATATGTTAAGCTTGTCCAAACAATTTCTGAGAGGGGCAGGGGGGAAATATGAGGACCTTTTATCTGTGGAGTGTAAATTCCAAGGAGGGAGGGGGATTGTTTAGGCTTGGAACAAAGGAGATGCAATATGGAGTAATGGGATAAAATTAGACAAAGGAAAATCTAGCTTGAACATCTGGAAAATACCTAACAGTGAGGTCTCTTAGATCATAGGATTTCGCATGGGATTTTATGGAAGTCCACTTGAGTGATTTAAAACTAAACTAGTACAAGTACTTGGATATATATCAATATATATATATCTTGCACTATCGATGAGACAGGCAAAGTGACCTGAATTCCATGTAGCTTTGGAGTTTAGGAGTATAAAATATCAATTCAATAAAATGCTATTATTTTATTTGTATTATTGTTATTCTTAGGTGCCCCACTCATGGACCAGAGCCACAGTGAGCTAGACACTGTGCAAACACAGACCAAAAAGACAGTCCCTGGCCCAAATTGCTTATAATCTATGCAATGCATACTTACAATGCTTGCCTCATAATTTGATCAGTTTAATTACATCAGTGCACTGATTTGGACTAGTTGGCACCCCTTCTCAGACTGGACACAGCAAATGAAGAACCCATCACAAAATACCATAATTTGATTCTATCAGTGGCCATCTTTTAAGCATTTCCCCAGGATTTTTGTGTATAAAAGTGTGTGTATGTGATATAATGGATTTTGAGTCAGTTTTGATAAAAAAAAAAATATCAAGGATTAGGTGCCAGTCTTGGAAGGGGCTCCATTTAAATGGTCCGTTGTGTCTGCCAACACAGAGCAGGTTGCAGGGTCTGGGCCTCAGACTGCAAAGACACCAGCAGTGGCATACACCTACTGTTTTTGAGCATCATCGTCTGTATGTCTGGTCCCCACAGGATATTTTTTCCCTTTAAACTATGTTAAGTGCTGCACTCTTTATTTTTTTTCCAGAGGGGCTAATGCTCAAAATTTTTGCATAAAAGTTTCACTCTTTGCTTGCACTGCCTGAAATGAGGCCTCTTTTCAGAACAACCAAGAAGACTCAACTTTCCTGAGTTTTTAATGACCATCAATCTTCTTCTTTGTCAAGGGGCTAAATTATCTGCAAAATGTGCTGTTGGACAAGTTCCCCCCTAGTTTATCATGGAAAGAAACCTGGCCTCTCCATTTTTCACTCGTTGCCATTATTCTCCCAATGGATACGTTCTAACGTATGAACATCTCACAATTTTGGCAACTGTTTAAACTTAAATTTAGTGTATGGGAGTGCACTAATTATGCTTACCTAAATGTTATAGTTGAGTCAACGTTCATTGTCAAGTATCGGGGGTAGCTGTGTTAGTCTGTATCCACAAAAATAACGAGGAGTCCACGGTATCATAAGCCTTTCTCCCAAATCTGGACCTTAGCGTCCAAAATCTGGGTGCCTAGCATGAACCCCTCTAAGCTCAATTTACCAGCTTAGATCTGATCTTGCTGCCACCATCCAAAATTTCCAGGGTTTTGGCCCCCTCTGGTCTCCCCAAA
>NC_133773.1:32517412-32550130 GCF_003597395.2 Chelonoidis abingdonii
GACTTTGAAAAATCCAGTTTCCTGATTGGTCCTCTGGTCAGGTGTTTGGTTCCCTTTGTTAACCCTTTACAGGTAAAAGAAACATTAACCCTTAGCTATCTATTTATGACACAGGGGCACCTTAAAGACTAACAGATTTATTTGGGCATAAGCTTTCGTGGGTAAAAAACCCACCTCTTCAGGTTTTTTACCCATGAAAACTTATGTGCAAATAAATCTGTTAGTCTTTAAAGTGCCACCGGACTCCTCATTATTCATTACCAAAAGACTTTGACCTGAAGAGTTTGTTTAAAATCTAGTATAAAATTATTAGGAAACGTGGGCCTAATCCTAAACTTATAGAAATCTCTGAGAGTCTTTACATTGACTTCAGGGTCTCTGGCTTAGGCTCTGAGTCAGATTTTCAACAGAGCTTTGTACCAAATATGCACCCAATCCAGCTACTTTATATAGGTGCCTAAATAGTGTCTTATAGGCTCCCATTTCAATTAAAAAACGCTATGTTTCAATTAAAATAGTTACTTACTTGCAGTTAAAAGACTGTATTATATATGCTTTGTAAGATCTTCCTAACAACTTGGCTCAGGAAAATAAATGAAATATAAATAGCTGCCATGGCAATAAGCGTAAGAGAAATGGATATAATCATAAAAACAAAACTTGTATCCACAATCTATGGTTCTTTTGATGGGTCAGCCATGTTATACTATATTCCCTAAGCAGTCAAAATGCCAAAACCACAATTCTCGATTGCTCCAAGACTGGGAGTCTGTTCTCTGATTTCATGTACAATAAGAAGAATAGAATAAAACACATTCTAATCTCTACCCCAGATTGACTATCTTTATTCAAGCTACTCTTTGGATTTCTTGGTAAGTGAATTTTGGATCCCTTTTGAAGTTGAGCCTAGAGAGCAGTGAAATCTAGGAAGGAACCATAACTCATCTACGACTTGAGTTGTACAAACCACCACTGCTTTCAGGCATGAACCCTTTCTCCAACCACTGCTTCAGTAAAAACAACAACAAAAATTACATGTGCACCAAAAAAACCCAG
The DNA here is from genome assembly GCF_003597395.2 of Chelonoidis abingdonii. NCBI lineage: Eukaryota > Metazoa > Chordata > Testudines > Testudinidae > Chelonoidis > Chelonoidis abingdonii. Next base: position 32,518,469 of record NC_133773.1, read on the forward strand.
CATGGTGAGTCAGAGGTGGGGCAGTTCTGCACACACGTGCTATTTATAAATCTGGCCATTTCTGGCTACCCTGTTCCCTTTTTGTCTTTGACATCCTGCAATGGCGAATTGCTTTTTAAAAAAAGTCTAAGTTCAGTTTACTTAGAATTTTTGACAATGGCAAAAATACTCTCTATCAATTCTTTTAAGTGTAGGTGAGCCACAAATTTAGATATGTCTATTCCACAGGTTCTCAAACTTCATTGCACCACGAAAAGATTACTACACGACCCCAGGAGGGGGGACCGAAACCTGAGTCCACCTGATTCCCACTGCCTCAGATAGGGGAGCCAAAACCAAAGCTCAAGCCCCACTCCTCTTCATGGAGTAGGGGTCAAAGCCAAAGCCCAAGAGCTCCAGCCCCAGCCAGGGGTCCTGTAACCTGAGCCCCGCTGCCTAGGTCTGAATCCCTCAGGCTTCAGCTTCAGCCCCAGCAAGTCTAAGCCAGGCCTGGCAACCCCATTAAAATGGGGTCCCGACCCACTTTGAGGTACCGACCCACAGTTTGAGAACTGCTGGTCTATTCATAAAGTACTTATTTTCTCTAATAGTATTTCCCAAACTTTACTCCACTTGTAGCCACTGTGTAGCAACTGCTATGTGGGCTGCTAAAAGGAGGAATTTAAGTGAGGCTTTTTGGCAAGGTTGCTCTCCCCATCTAACAATGACAATGTTAGGTTGAGCAATAAATGTTCACTATTAGTAAATAAACCTACTCAGCTCCTCCTCTCCAGAGAAAATTGGAATTTACGTGATTACATCAAATATGAATAAGATTTCAACTGTAGCTACCTCCATTCTAACATCTATCATTGGATCTGTCCTTTTTAAACAATCTGCTTGTGGTAAGAAATGATCTCTCTGAAATGTGGCCCTATGTTATAAAATGAAAAGTATCTATCTTAAATACTTACATGTCCCACATTACTATCTCAGTGTCTCACAATCTCTAATGTATTTATTCTCACAACACCTGCACGAGGTAGGGAAGTACTATTGTCCTCATGTTACAGATGAGAAACTGAAGCATAGAGCCCCAGGTCACAGAGGAAGTCCGTAGAGGAGCAGGAACTAGGTTCCCTGAGTCCTAGGCTAGTGCCCTACCATTGGACTATTCTTCGTCTCTTCTAAATCACGTAATTGTCATCAGTATGGATCTCTCTCTCCTAAAAGTCCCAAAAAGTCTTTCAGAGAGGTAATGGGTAAATGGTAGAATTGCACGTATTCCATCATATTTTTAGGGTGGATATTTTCAAAATCACTTAGTGCTGGCTTTATTCTGCTATCATTGAACTCAATGGTATCTCTCACATTGACTTCAATGGGAGCAAAGAGAGGTCAGTTTGAAGTGCTTTAGAAAATCCCACCCTGAGTGTCTATATTAAATTGTCTGTTATAGTTTTGGAAAATAAATTCTAAATCAATGATCCTTCGCATGTACATTGTGCTTTTCATCCATAGATCTAAAAGTGCTTAACAAAGACACACAAGAATTTTATCCCCTTTGTACAAATGGGAGGAAAATGAGAGATTAAATCCCACTGTTACACAGCTTGATAACAGTGAAACTAGAGATAGAACTCTCCTGACGGTCAGTTCCCTGGCATCTCCATTGGACTCTATTGCCTCCTTGTTATAATGGGCTTGCATTATTTTGTGCCCATGGAGATCATAATACCTGCTCTGGGGGCTTTTCTAAAGAGCAGGAGGAGAAAGAAAAAGAGGAGTGGAGTCCATGGGAAAGGTGAAAAAGGAGATGAAACTGCCACTGTTGTAGTGACTGACCCAAAAGCTGCTGGTCTTTACAAAGTTTGGATATGTCTTTCATCCAGTTCCAGCTTTCAGGGTGGTGGTCGTCTGTTTTACTGTTTCTGATCCTTTTCTCTCTCTGCTGGAACTGAAACTGTACCAGAAAGGGAGTTTAAACACATGATGGGAGGTATCTGAATTTATAGCAGATTATGGTTTAATTGCCTTTTTTTACTTTGTTCTTTTTCTTTTCTAATGGTTCCAAAGTTAACTTTATAGCTGGCATAACTTGCAAACATTGGCTCACTTGCTAATCACTGGAATGGCATTTCTGGTGAATGGTTATATATAAAACTTTGCATCTTCAGTACTTTGTGCATTAAAGAGCACTTTATTTGCCCAAAAGGAGCCAATTTGCAGGATTTAGTGTTGCAGACACTATGAAAGCCTGTGTCAGCTTTGGAAAGATGCCTGACATATTCTTGTGTTCTATGTCACTACAAACTAGACCTGGACAAATAATTCACAACTAATAATCTATTTGTCATAAATAGCCAGTTGTTTGTCAAATATCCATGACTCGGTTGCAGATTGCGTGAAGTTACTTTTTTAGACTTTATTGGACAAATATTTTTTTCAGACTGGATAGCTGTGTATGAAAATTGTTTGCCTAATTGGCTATTTGCATATGCACATAATGTAACTTTTGTATATAAATTTTTATATTTTCAATTGTATGTGTGCAAATTAAAATGTCAGACCCAAAATAAGAACAGCATGCAGGGAAAATCTTTATAATAAAAGAATACCACAGTCTTTTCTTTTACAATTTAAGAATTTATTAGTTTTAAAAATCCAAATTCTAATAATATTACATCATCTCATGGGATGAAGAGAATCCACTTGTGTTTTTATGAGCCCAGTTCAATTATTTAGCTTCTGCAGCAGAGGGAGACCAGGTGTGCTGTATGTTTTTGGTTGAATTGGCCCTTGGTTAACAATTTACTTATTCTGCTGCCTGCAGGGATGAATAAACAGGACCAAATCAGGGACACGAATCTTCACCTAGTCATAATTGTCCAAATGCAACCTTTTGATGTGCTGCTTCCACTAATGTACATTATTGTGTGAATTGGCAGGTATCACAATGGAGGCTGGGTTGATCACAAAATGTAACCCCAGCTCAGATTTAGAGCAATCTCCTATTAATTACAAATCATTTTTTAACCTATTCCAGAACCACAGTGATCACATTCTGGCATGTTTTTGTAGCTTCATGCATCCAGATCAGGCAGATTACATGCAGTATACACCTTACTTATATTTTAGAACTTCTGGTATTCAGTGACAGACCACAGAACAGCAGTGGCAGTTAAAAATAATAATAACCCATCAAAATAAAGACATAGCAATAGATTAACTCCAACATTATTTCATTGCACATGCAGCTGTTTGATCTGTTTCACTTTCTCTAACAAGAACTTTCTTATAAGTATGCCCCTTCAAGACTTAACAAGGAATGACACCTTATTTACTTAGAACACGTATAATAGCCTCTTAGAGAGACAAGGTGGGTGGGTGAGGTAATATATCTTTTATTGGACCAACTTAAGTTGGTGAGAGACAGAGAAGCTTTTGAGTCTCTTCCAGTAAAATATATATTATCTCACCCACCTTGTTTCTGTAATATCCTGGGACCAAAATGGATATAACAACACTGCATATGATAATCTATATTTTTATCTTTCCATGTTGTATTCATTTAAAAAACCTGTCCAAGTATACATCACAAGCAAGTAGGCAATTGCTAAAGGGTAAATAGCGAACAAGCAAATGTGGACACAATATGGAGTACAGAAAAAGTCAGACACATTTGTCTGATCTTTTCCTTCTCTTTCTCTCATGGGACTCAAAATATTATTACTTACAATTCTCCTTTGTTCTATTTGGTTATTGCAAGAGTAATTGTTCAGCAACATATATAAACTCCGTGTTGTTTATCTCATAAAGGGCTGGGTTGTTTGTCATTACTCCTGGAAGACTGTTGTAAGTGTAGTGGGATCCTTAGTGCCTCATGGGTTTCGGACTACTCCTGTGAATAGGTTCCAGATGCCCAAGTATTCTGTGCTGGAGCTGTTCCTTTGGGGCAAAACCCTCCCCTATGTGCTAGTCTTGGCACAAGGGAGATTTGCGGGGGAGGGAAGCTGTGAAAAGGCATCAGAATCACTAGTTTCTGTGTTTACTCCACATGTTGCAGTGTGATGAGTGGAACTGGAGAAAGAGGATCAGGTGCCCAAAGGGATCAAGTGGTATAATTGTGACATCAGGGGCTTAGGAGTGCAAGCTGGAGCATACTGCTACCAGTCAAACACAGACTTCTCAGCATAAACACTGGACTTTTCTATATGCTCAGTAAAAATCTCTTTAATGAAACTGGTATTTCCAGGGTACCCATCATAGTACTAGAGCGCCTCAGGTTGTGCTTCCTGGCTAGGCTGAGGCACATATTCAGTAGATCCCTACAGTGATGTGTCCACTGGCCTCCTGTGTCATAAACAGATAGCTAAGGGTTAATGTTTCTTTTACTTGTAAAGGGTTAACAAAGGGAACCACACACCGGACCAGAGGACCAATCAGGAAACCAGATTTTTCAAAGCTCAGGGAGGGAATTTTGGGGTGTGTGTCTTATGTCTGTCTCTCTGTTCTGTGCTCTCTCAGCTATGAGAGTGATTTCTATCTCCACGCCTTTCTAATCTTCTGTTTCCAAGTGTAAGTACAAAAGGTAGAAGACAATAGGTTTTTATATTGTTTTTTTGCATTTACATGTGTGTAGTTGCTGGAATGTTTAAATTGGATATCTTTTTGAATAAGGCTGTTTATTCATTCTTCTTTTAAGAAATTGACCCTGTATATTGTCAACCTTGATACAGAGAACATTTTTATGTCTCTCTTCTTTCTTTTTTATATAAAGCTTTCTTTTTAAAACCTGTTTGAGTTTTTCTCTGGGTAAGGCTAAGGAACGAAGGGAGGGGGAAATCTCTTTGTGTTAGATTGACTAGGTTTGAATCTGCATAGCCTCTGGGTGAGGGGGAGAGACACTTGATCTCTCTGTGTTTGCATTTCAAGGACTTGAAACGGTATCTCCTAGGGCCAGCCAGGGAGGGGAAGCCGGGGAGAAAATAAAGAGGAGACAAGGGGAGGGGGTTATTTCCCTTTGTTGTAGACTCAGGGCATCTGAGTCTTGGGGTCCCCCAGGGAAGGTTTGGGGAGACCAGAGTGAGACAGGCACTGTAATTCCTGTCTGGTGGCAGCGCTATCAGATCCAAGCTGGTAATTAAGCTTGGAGGGTTTATGCTAGGCACCCACATTTTGGACGCTAAGGTTCAGAACTGGTTCCACTAAGACAGAGTATAGAGTGAGATTTCCCCTTTTATGCCTGAGTTTTTCCATTGAAAGGCTCTCCTACACCTTTGAAAGCATTTTGTTAGGCATATATAGTACATAGCATTCCACTCAGCATCTATTGCGTTTGTTACTAAAAACCATATGCCCTCCTCAGTTTCAAATTCTGGTTTCAGTTACATTAGTGTAAACTCAGGGAATTTCATCAGCTTCAATGGAATTAGTCTGGATTTACATCTGTCTAACTCAGTGCAAAGTTTGCTCTCAAATCTCCAGGTTTGGAGGCTGAGAAGAAATGCATAATTCATGGACTGGAGGACTTTGGAAACTGGAAAATTCAAGAACAAGACGCAGGTTATAAAAGAAAAATGAGACAACTCATAAAACGCTGATAATTTGAACAATATGAGCTGTGTTGTCCTGGTTTGCATAAGGGAATTCATAGTTGATATTTTTGTGAGCTAAGTGGAATTGTTCTACATGTATAATGTTGTTTTCACTTTCTGCTATTTTCTAGTTATTGAAATTAACCTTTACGATGTGGCATTCCTTATGGACATTTGCCTTTGTGGTGTTCAGTGATCATTCAGAGCTTAAGGATCTTGCAGAAGATCTGTTTCATTCAGTGTCCATATTCTTATTGTCTGTGTATAACAACAAGAGTTTCATAGTGCCCCACCCAGACTCTGTCTGGAAAGGCACATCCCCTAAAGGCACAGTCCCCAATACCATATCTTCCTTTCCAAGTCAAAATTTAATAACTAATAAAAACCCAACATTAATATAACATGCAATTATTGTCAACAACTGAGGAGTGGGCAGTCATGGCTAGTGGTCAGAGCCAAGGTAAGGAGTCACAGCCAAGGGTCAAAGCCAGAGTCAGAAACTGAGCTGGGCTGGAGCAAGGCTGTGGACAAGGCAGGCATAGTTGTGGGCTAAACATTGAGCAGCCCTGAGCACATCTGCAGTTCCCCACAGCCAATCAGATGGTTCTGCTGAGGCTCACATGTGTTCATTAGTCTACTTGAGCTAGCTAGTCTCAGGCTCAGCTGCAGTTCCAACCCAATAACTAAACTTGCAAACAATTTTCAATTAGTCTTTGAGGTGACCTGCTCTCATTTGGACCAGCAGAGGACCCTCCCTAGAACATCAACACTGCTGCCATCAGGAGGCAGCAAATCCCTATGTTCTGGTTGTTTCATGATCTGGGGACCTGTTATTTTCAAGCTGTTGTGGCTATTGCCTGCCCAAGACCCTTCTGGGAAAAACAGCAGACTCAGTGCTTCTTATCTTCTTCCCTTCTGTATTTTGGTGTCACCTATTCCTCGCTAGTATGTCTGTCTGTCTGCTGACAACCTTTTGTGACACCACTGCTGTTTCTCATCATAGAAACACACAGTGCCATTTTCTTGAAGTGGTGGCAGCTCTGAGTACTCCAAACAGAGGCGTAGCGAGCGCCCTCCATACCCTCCGACCGGAGGGGGCCCCGCAAGGAAGGGGGCCCCTAAAAGTGGCAAAAAAAATGAATGCAACGGTGAAGATGGTGTCAATATTCGTGAAGCGTTTGTTGGTTTTCTTAATGTTCATGATACAACTGGCGAGGGCTTATTGGAAGCGTTTCTTGAAAAGGCAAACAACTTAGGAATAGACATTGCTGACATGAGAGGCCAAGCTTATGATAACGGCACAAATATGAGAGGAAAGAATAAAGGAGTTCAAGCCCGCATGCTAGAAATAAATGACCATGCCTTGTATGTACCATGTGGAGCTCACACTTGGAATCTTGTGATCTCAGACGTGGCAAAGTCATTGAAATATGCCGTTGACTTTTTCGGTAAGGGGCCCTGGACATATGTTCGGAGGGGGCCACGTTCTTTGTTGCTACGGCCCTGACTCCAAATCATATTGAGTGTTTGTTTTGCTGTGTCTGTCTCTTTACACATGCGCAAGTCCCCAGCAACCTCAGTTTCTAACAGGCAATTTTGTGTTCAGTTTTCTGTTGAACAAAATGTCATCAGGTGAAAACCCATGCCTCATGGGAGCCGTTCAGCAATTTAACAGTGCTAAATATAGATGAAAGTCTGACTCAACAGTCTTTTTCAGTACAAACTTTCTTATTTTGACACAGTTTCCCACCAACATGTTGAATAATGGAGAGGACTGGTTACATGTCTAGACCTGTACCTCGGTGCAAACTGCTTAAACTCATGCCAAATACGCTATAGCCCATTGTTAGATATTTTTGTGTGTCAAGTATACCATGTCTAGCAAAAGCAGCAAAGAGTCCTGTGGCACCTTATAGACTAACAGACGTTTTGGAGCATGAGCTTTCGTGGGTGAATACCCACTTCGTCGGATGCATGTCACCCACAAAAGCTCATGCTCCAAAATGTCTGTTAGTCTATAAGGTGTCACGGGATTCTTTGCTGCTTTTACAGATCCAGACTAACACGGCTACCCCTCTGATATATGTCTAGTAAAAATAGATTTGATATACACAATTAGCTGGTTTGCTGTAGTATCTTCTAGTAAGGCTGTCTCAGAGAAGTGAGAATAATAGTCTAAGGCAAGTATTCCCCCTCCCCCAGCAAGCGTAAACAAATCTACACCTTCTTTGTTCCAGGGGGCCAGTTTTTCCATGAAACAGGCTCTTTTGTGTGACTTGTTCTCTATTTTTGGCAAATGCAACAAGCCTTGACAGTTTCCTTAATGTTACTGTTCATTTAATGCCAGCATAAAATGTCTGTTTCTCTTAATTTTTTTAAATCTGTAAATGATCTTCATATTTCCTTTTAAAGATATTTTTATGTAATACCTTAGGAATCACCATCCCAGTGCCTCTAAACAAATTCCACCGACAACTGAGAACTCCCGCTCAAAGTGAGGTGGGGCTGCTGTCCCAGCCACCCTGTGCTAATAACCTTGAATACTTTCTGCAGAGCTTCATCTAAGCAGTTGTTCTAGCATTCACAGTCCATATTTCATCTGAGACCAGACAAGGTTTTTGAGGGTTTTTGTTTTTGATCGACATGTACAAAATTTAGGACTGGACTTTGCTTCACTGCATTTTTGTCAAATGATCTATAGAGTGTATCTGAAACTCCAAATCTTTGGCTATATCACTTGATTCATTTAGATTTATATAAAGAGTGTGTGTGTTTCAACAATATCTCTAATTATCCAAGCTGGGGCTTCATTCTTAGGGCTAACAGGGAAGGGAGAAAGCAGCCTGCTAAACGGGTAAATCGTCAGATTCAAATCCATCCATATGTGTATGTTTATACATTGTACTATTTGCTAAACTATGTATACAATTTTACAATTTAAATATTTAGGCTTTGATCTACCATTGTGTTCTTCCAATTTTACCCAGCATAATTCCACTGAAAGAGAGTGGCATGGAAGTGGTGAATCAGGCCCTTACTGTGTTCTATTAAGGAAAAATAATGCCAGAAATGGGGACCTAAGTGGTGCAGCCAATTAGACAGAGGAAGAGAAAGAAATAGACACTGTCTATAGTACTGCAGTATTTACAATGCACCCATTGCAAAAGTATTTGGATGCTAAACTTTGTCATATCGAGAGACAGCTACAGTCTCCTTTCACCCATGTGAAAGTGGAGTTCCAATTCCATCATATGTCAAAGAGAATTTGATGGTCTCAACTTTTTCTTGTCACCAAATTGGTGTAAAATTTGGCACATAGCTACTCCATCCAAGAGAAAACCAGGACTCAAATATTAAGAGTGCAGGAGGGCAGGAAGGGATTGGCAGAGCTGGAAATGCCAATTTGAAAACATGAACTTGTCATGTATTGCCTACCCAGGCAATTGTTTGCAAAGTATACCAGAGTTGGGTCATGCATGGACAGCAATACATTTCCTTAGCTATTTTAGAATAATCTACAGAGAAATGGCATAAAGAATTGAAAACACATGGACAGAAAAATGTATTTGGCCACTGAATATTCTGTGTAACCAAGTTAAGTTAGGTGTCTGACACTGACATTTTTGTCTCAGTAGGAAAGGAAAAGAACACCTGGAGACTGAGTGATAGGTGGTGGAGTTAACATTTTGATAGTTATAACACAATTTTATTCATTTTGTTTCCTTTTAATAAGTTTTTCATTTGCAAATTGATTTTTCCAACAGTCTAACCAAAACATGATTTTAGATAGGAGCTTTAGCTTGAAAGACAAATTGTTTGCTACTCCATCAAAACCATTGGATAGGATATATAATCTCTTGTGTTTTCTAGGGGGGATGTCGGCATTATTTTCTTAATATGTAAAGCAAGGAAACAGCCAGGGCTGCATTAAGTAGTGAATATAGAGCATTCAACCAGTTGAAAAGGCAACAAGGAGACAATCCTTTTTGAAATGGTAGATATGAGAATCTAAATACAGTAAACAAGCCATCTAAGTGTAATTTCTTAGTTAGTGGAAATGTGCATCACATGCCCATAGTTAAGGCCTGATCTTGTAGCTCTCCATAGGTGCTACCATCCTTTCCTCCCTCAGGACCTAGCAAATGGTGCTCAGCATCTTGCAACATAGAACCCTCAGGCTGCAGAATTTTTCTGTAATATCGCATGGCACAAGGAGACTAATTAGGCCAAGATTTCAGAAGTGATTGATGACTTCGGGTATCTCAGTTTTTGGATAGCCAAGCTGAGATACCTTCTATGGGTTTGATTTTGAGCGAGTGCTCAGCACTTGCCCTCTGAAAATCAGGTGCTCCTAACATATCTCAAGGTATGGCCCTCCAAATCAATATTCACCTTTGCTTCAAACTTTGTCTATTCAAGAGACTTGAACCATCTGTAAGCAAACTGGTGGGTCACCTCCACTGTAAGCACGACGCAGACTGTCTACACTAGCCATGCTACAGGGTGTGCCATTATTTTCACTAGGTATTTATTAGTTTCAGTAGATATTATATTGAGTGTTTTATTTGGAAGAAAGAATCCTGAGACAAATTAGACTAATAACTGACTTTAAAAAAATAAGTGGAGTTAATTCAGTTGAAGCTGTATCAGCAAGTGGAGGCTAACTCCACTTGTGAGCAATTCCAGAGACATTTTACCCAGTCAAGTTCCCTAGCAAGATAAATTAACTCCTCAGAACAAAGTTTCATTGGTTAGTGATACCCTGAGGACTTCTGGCTTTTCCACATTAACTCTGATAGGTGCCATGTACACTATAGGCCAGTTTCCCACACTCCTTATACATGTAAACTTCACATTGAAGTCAGTGGGAGATTTGTTTGAGTAAGTCATACAGGATGACTTACTCACATGAATAGTACTTGAATGGTTTGCAAACTAAAAGATCAAATTCTGTCTTTGGACAGGTTCCTGCAACTCCCAGTGGACATTATGTGTACTGATTTTGAGGAAATAGCTTGAAACTAATTTAACTAAGCTGGTTAAATTGTGCCTCCAGTGATCAATTGGATAGTATTTTATCAACATGTCTGATACAGATGAGGCATGTCCTTACTTGCTGCAGTAGATGCTTCATACTGCTTCTTCACCCTGTTTGATAATGTAAAGAATGGAGAAAAAATGTTAATCTTGGAGATTAACAATCACAGATATGGCATTTATTTGTTTTTTCATTGGACACTCGTGAGATTCACACATTTGATTTTTATGGACTGATGATATTTGTGCAAAGCCAATGCATTTTTAGATTGTTTTGGAATTTGTAGCATGGTGTCAGAGCCACAGCCGCATCATAAAAAACTGGCAGGCAATCCTATTTCAAGATAGAATATTTGTTACAGAATGTTCAGAACTATTAGAAATAGGACTGAATCTAAACCTCATATACAAACATCCCTGACCTTGGAGGGAATTCAAATCTGGCTACAGCCATTGCAGCTTGGACCAATCTCTAGTCCACAAAAATGGGTGTCTAAAGTTAGAATTCAAAGGTCATAGTTAGGCTTTAAAATAAATGCTCTGGTTTTCAAGAGTGCTGAGCACCCAGCAACTTGCACTGACTTCAAATGGAGCTGCTGGTTTCTCAGAACCTCTTAAAATCTGAGATACTACAGGTGGAGAAAAATAAAGAAACCCTCTCGTCCCTCTTGTAAGAGAATTTGGCATAATGCTTTGGGACAAAGCTAACCTTTTATCTGAATGCCTCCCCAGACTTTGAGGTTTCAGATAAAATGGAATCCAGATCTGAACCTCATCAGGTTTTGTAAAACCTAAACCCAATGGATTAGATTTTATAAACCAAATATATCCACTTCAGTCCATTTCTAGTTCCTGAGTTTTCCAGCCCAGACTTTATTTTACTTGTTTATTGTGTAAAATATAATGTTTGTATTTCATGTAATTAATTGTACATAGAAGAAACAGTCCTTACTTTCAACATGGGCAGAGTCACAACTCACTGGCATGGCACCTCCTGCTGGTTATCCTGGGAATTAGCTCTTCCGGCTCTCTGCAGGCTAGTGCCTCACCTGCCACTGGCGCCTATGTCCCTCCTGGATTCTGATGCCCTTTCTCTTGGTGTTCTGCCCTCTGTAGTATCCCCAGTCTCTGAGTCTCCCCACCCAGGGGAGCCCCCAATCTTCTATCCCCACTTTGCCTCAGTGGCTATTCAACTCATCATTTAGCCCCCATTCCCTGGGGAAGACTGCAGTCTATAAACCACTCATCATCAGCAAGGGGGGGTTAGGCAGAAACAGCTGGTCTATCTCTGGACTGCCCCTCTGCAGCCCTAGTACTCTTGGGAGCCCTTAACTCGGCTTGGGGCTTAGCTAGGCTGGAGCTCACCAGCTCCCTCTGCCCTTCTCCAGCACTGCGCCACCCTAGATACCTTTCTCTGCTTCTCAAGCAGCTAGGTCCTTCTCTCTCTGAAGCTAGAGAGAGTGTCTCTTGAGCTCCTGGCTCATAGCCCTTTTATAGGGCCAGCTGTGGCCTGATTGGGGTGTGGCCTCAGCTGTGGCTTCTTCCTCAGTCAGCCTTTCCCCAGCCACAGCCCTCTCCAGAACTGCCTTTAAGCCCTCCAGGCAGGAGTGGGGTGACTACCCCACTACACCATCTCTAAGAATTTAGCTACATAATGTATTTTTAACAATTCCTACTATTGCTTAATCCCATTCTGTCTGATTGCTCTCTTTGGTGTCCAAAGCAAACAATGAATTGTTTTGAAGTACAGCTGTTTGAGGTTTTTACCCTAGCTTTATAATTCTGTCAGCTATGCCACTTGATTATATACTCTTTTCTTGCATATCTTTCCCATAATTTTTTCAACAAGTTAGCAGTTCTCTTGATCATGAATGTGTAAGCTTCTAATGATATCTTTCTTGACTCTTTTGCTTCTGATTTGATGTCTTCACTATAAATATTTCCTAAATTTAGTTTTGTTTTTAAGATGGTTAAATGCTACGAATACAACTTCAGTATACCTCTTGCAGACACTAGTCCAGGACCTCTCCTCAATGGAACTTTGCTAATATATGCCAGCCTTTCTTGTCTGTTTATACTAACAACTTCTTCTGTTTGCCAATTTCCTTCCTATGCAGAAGTATTTTCATATCTTTGTACATTCATTCTCAGGATGGTAAATTTTACATATTGTATGGGTCCAATTGTCTAGTTTTAGCTCTGCGGGTGAAAAGGGACTGTAAATTCAAGTGCACCAACTCCTAGGGAATTTTTCTGGTATGGGGAAAAATCCTTGAGTGACATACAGCCAGCAGGTGTATGCAACGGATCTCTGCACCTCTTTTCCAGTCCCTTAGTGCAGGGTAAGTTTCAACAGAAAGGGGGGCATAGTTCTATTGCTTCTGTGATTCAGCTATTCCTGTCTGCTGGAACAACTTCTTGATTAAAAGCAGAAATTTGCTATGGATTAAATCTGTTACAGGAACATAGAGGATTAAATAACCATATTGTCCCTCCCACTCACAACCCTACCCCCACGAAAAAGAAATTATCTTAAACAGAAGTAAGCTGACATCCTTTCACAACTAAAACTTCTGGGTTAAGGATCAACAAATAGCAGCAGTGAAGAATTATTGAAAGCAGAGAGAAACAGACAGAACAGAAGTAAAAGTAGATTGAATATGTTGAAAACCCAGGAGTAAATGACTTCATAAATCAATTTTATAAAATATTTCATTAATTCCTAACATCTGAAGAGCCCTCTATTGGATTAGGTCCATTGAATAGAAATATTTGTCACACATAAGTTTAGGGATCTAGATGTCATTGTAGATAGTACAATGAAGCCCCCTGCTCAATGTCAAGTTGTGGTTGTTTAAATAAATAAATAAATAAAAAGATGCAAGGATACGTAAGGATTGAGATGGAGGATAATATGGAAAATATTATAATGTCACTGTGTAAATCAATAGTGTAGCATCATATAGAATACTGTGCGCTATATGGTCGTTCTATGGAAAATCTGTTATACCATGAAAGATGGAAAAGAATAGGATTGTTCACCTTAGATAGGAGATGAATAAAAGGGAATACAAGTCAAGTATACACAATAATGAGTGGTCTAGAGAAAGTATATCAGGGTCTTCTGTTCCCTCCCTCCAGTGGTGAGCTGAAGCACAGCTCCAGCCCAGACGCAGCCAGCTGGGCGCCCCAACTCTGATTCCGGCCGAGCACCCTGGCTCTGGTCCCAACTCCGGCTGAGCAGCCCAGCCCCCGGCCTAGCCAGGACCCCATCTCCAGGAAGCGCGGTAATAGGGCAGGGAGCATGGAGGGGGTGTTGGATACAGGGCAGAGGAGTTGAGGAGGTGGATTAGTGTCGGTGCAGTCAGAGTGCAGGGAACAGGAGGATTGAATGGGGGCAAGGGTCCTGGGGGGGGGCAGTCAGAAAGGAACAGGGATTGGATGGAGCAGCAGGGGGCAGTCAGGGGACAGGAAACGGGGATGGATAGGGTAGGGGTCCGGGGCGGGCTCTCAACGAACGTGGGGGGTTGGATGGGGTGGGAATCCTGGGGGGGCTTGAACCACTCATAGGGTGAGGATGAGGGAACCGGTTGTTAATATTTTGGCAGCTCATCACTGATGATCACCTTAACCCTAGCTCCAAGTGCCCTACCCTTTGGAACCCTAACCCTAAGGGCGGGAAACCCTACCTATAGAAACCCTAACTCTAGCTCTAAGTGACCTACTCATAGGAACCCTAACCCTAGGGCGGGAAACCCTACCTGTAGGAACCCTAACCCTAGTTCCAAGTGCACTACCCTTAGAAACTCTAACCCTAGGGTGGGAAGCCCTACACATAGGAACCCTAACCCTAGCTCCAAATGCCCTACCCTTAGGAACCCTAACCCTAGATTCAAGTGCTCTATTCTAATGAAACCTAACCGTAGTGCGAGGTGCCTCAACTCTAGCTCCAAGTGGCCTAACCCTAGGAACCCTAACACTAGGGCAGGAAGCCCTACTCATAGGAACAATAACCCTAGTTCCAAGTGCCTTACCAATAAGAACCCTAAACCTAGCTCCAAATGCCCTACTCATAGCAACCCTAAACCTAGCTCCAAGTGCCCTACCCTTATGAAACCTAACACTACGGCTGGAAGCCCTACCCATAGGAAGCCTAAGCCTAGCTCCAAGTGCCCTACCCATAGGAACACTAACACTAGGGTGGAAACCCCTAGCCATAGGAGCCTTAACCCTAGTTCCAAGTGCCTTACCCTTAGAAATGAAAATCCTAGGGCGGGAAGCCCTACCCACAGGAATCTTAACCCTAGCTCCAGGTCTCCTACCAATAGGAACCCTAACCCTAGCTCAGAGTGCCCTACCCTTAGGAACCTTAACCCAAGAGAGGGAATCTCTACCCATAGGAAAACTAGCCCTAGGTTCAAGTCCCCTACTCATAGGAACCCTAACCCTAGGGCGATAAGCCCTAACCATAGGAACCCTAACCCTTGCTCCGAGTGCCCTACCCATACGAACCCTAACCCTTGGGTGGGAAGCCCTACTAATAGGAACCCTAACCCTAGCTCCAAGTGCCCTACCCGTAGAAACCCTAACCCTAGGGTGGGAAGCACTACCCATAGGAACCCTAACCCTAGCTCCAAGTGCCCTAACCTTAGGAACCCTAACCTTAGGGTGGGAAGCCCTACCCATAGGAACCCTAACCCTAGCTCCAAGTTTCCTAACCTTAGGAACCCTAACCCTAGGGTGGGAAGCCCTACCAATAGGAAACCTAATCTTTGCTCCAAGTGCCCTACCCATAGGAACCATAACCCTTGGGTGGTAAGCCCTACCCATAGGAAACATAACCCTAGCTCAAAGTGCCCTAAACATAGAAACCATAACCCTTGGGCGGTAAGCCCTACCCATAGGAAACATAACCCTAGCTCAAAGTGCCCTACACATAGAAACCATAACCCTTGGGCGGTAAGCCCTACCCATAGGAAACATAACCCTAGCTCAAAGTGCCCTACACATGGAAACCCTAACCCTAGCTCCAAGTGGCCTACCCTTAAGAAACTAAACCCTAAGGAGGAAACCCTTACCCATAGGAAACCTAAGTCTAAATCAAAGTGTCCTACCCATTGGAACCCTCACCCTATCTCCAAGTGCCCTACCCTTAGGAACCGTAAACCTAGGGCGGGAAGACCTACCCATAGAAACCAAAACCTGACCTCCAAGTGCCCGACCCTTAGGAACCCTAACCTTCGCTCCAAGTGCCCTACCCACTGGAACCCTAAGCTTAGCTCCAAGTGCCCTAGCCAGAGGAACCCTAACCATATGGTGAGAAACTCTAACCATAGGATCTCTAAACCTAGCTCCAAGTGCCCTAGCCATAGGAACCCTAACCCTACTCCCAAGTGCTCTACCCTTAGAAACCCTAACCTTAGGCTGGGAAGCCCTACCTATAGGAATTTTAACCCTAGCTCCAAGTGCCCTACCCTTGGGAACCCTAACCCTAGCCTCAAGTGCCCTACCCATAGGAACCCTAACCCTAGGGGGGGAAGCCCTACTCATATAAACTCTAACCCTAGATCCAACTGATCTTACCCTTAGGAATCCTGCACTTAGATCAGGAAGCCCTACCCATGGGAACCTTAACCCTAGATCCAAGGGACTTTCTCTTAGAAACTTTAACCCTAGCTCCAAGTGCCCTACCCTTAGGAACCCTAACCCTATCTCCAAGTGCCCTACCTGTAGGAACTCTAACCCCACCTATAAGTGCCCTAACCTTAGGAAACCTAACACTAGGGCAGGAAGTCCTACCCATAGGAACACTAATCCTAGCTCTAAGTGCACTACCTTTAGGAACCCTAAACCTAGGGCTGGAAGCCCTAGCCATAGGAACCCTATCCCTAGCTCTAAGTGTCCTACCAATAGTAGCCCTAACCCTAGCTCCAAGTACCCTACCCATAGGAACCTTAACCGTAGGGCGGGAACCCATACCCATAGGAACCCTAACACTCTCTCCAAGTGCCCTACCATTAGGAACCCTAACCCCAGGGCGGGAAGCCCTATCCATAGGAACTCTAACCCTACTTCCAAGAGCCCTACCCTTAGAAACCTTAACACTAAGCTGGGAAGCCCTACCTATAGGAACCCTAACCCTAGCTCCAAATGCCCTACCCATAGGAACCCAAACCCTAGCCCAAGTGCCCTTCTAATAGGAACCCTAACCCTAGAGCTGGAATCCCTACCCATAGGAACCCTAACCCCAGCTTCAAGTTTCCTCACCTTAGGAACCCTAACCCTAGGGCGGGAAGCCCTTCCCATAGGAATCCTAAACCTAGTTCCAATTGCCCTACCCTTAGGAACCTTAACCTTATGGTGTGAATCCCTACACATAGGAACCCTAAGCCTAGCTCCAAGTTCCCTGCCCTTAGGAATGTTAACTCTAGGGCGGGAAGCCCTACCCATAGGAACCCTAACGCTAGCTCCAAGTGCCCTAAACTTAGGAATCCTAACCCTGGCTCCAAGTGCCATACCCAGAGGAAACCTAACCCTACGGTGAGAAGCCCTACCCATAGGATCGCTAACCCTAGCTCCAAGTGCCCTACCCTTAGGAACCTTATCCCTAGGGTAAGAATCCCTTCCCATAGGAACCCAAACCCTAACTCCAAGTGCACTACCGTTAGGAACTCTAACCCTAGGGCTGGAAGCCCTGCCAATTGGAATCCTATCCCTAGTTCCAAGTACCATACCAATAGGAACCCTAACCCTAGGGCGAGAAGCCGTACTCATAGGAACCTTAACCCTAGCTCTAAGTGCCCTACCCATAGAAACCCTAACCCTAGGGTGGGAACCCCTACCCATACGAATCCTAACCCTAGCTCCAAGTGCCCTACCCATAGGAACTCTAACCCCAGCTTCAGGTTTCCTAACCTTAGGAACCCTAACTCTAGGTTGGGAAGGCCTCCCCATAGGAATCCTAATCCTAGTTACAATTGCCCTACCCTTAGGAATCTTAACCCTAGGGCTTCAAGCCCTACGTATAGGAACCCTAAGCCTAGCTTCAAGTTCCCTACCCTTAGGAACATTAACCCTAGGAAGGGAAGCTTTACCCATAGGAACTCTAAGTCTAGCTCCAAATGCCCTACCCTTAGGAAACCTAACCCTAGCCCAAGTGCCCCATCCTTAGGAAACCTAACCCTGTGGACGGCCGCCCCACCCATAAGAACCCTAACCCTAGCTTCAAGTGCCCTTCCCATAGGAACCCTAATCCTAGTTCCAAACACCTTCCCCTTATGAACCCTAATCTTAGCTCCAAGTACCTTACCCTTAGGAACCCTAACACTAGGGTGGAAGCACTACTCATAGGAATCTTAACCCTAGCTCCAAGTGCCCTAGCCAGAGGAACCCTAACCCTTGCTCCAAGTGCACTACCCATAGGAACTCTAACCCTAGCTCCAAGTGCGCTACACTTAGGAGCCCTAACCCTAGGGTGAGAAGCCCTACCTATTGGAATCCTAACCCTACCTCCAAGTGCCCTAGCCATAGGAACCCTAACCCTTGCTCCAAGTGCCCTAGCCATAGGAACTCTAACCCTAGGGCAAGAAGCTCTACTCATAGGAACCTTAAATGTACCTCTAAGTGCCCTCCCTTAGGAATCTGATCCCTAGGGCAGGAATCCGAAGCCTAGCTCCAAGTGCCCTACCCATAGGAACACTAATCCTAGCTCCAAGTGCCCTACCCTTTGAAACCCTAACCGTAGGGCGGTAAGCCCTACCCATAGGAACACTAACCCTAGCTCCAAGTGCCCTACCCTTAGGAACTCTAACCCCAGCTTCAGGTTTCCTAACCTTAGGAACCCTAACTCTAGGTTGGGAAGGCCTCCCCATAGGAATCCTAATCCTAGTTACAATTGCCCTACCCTTAGGAATCTTAACCCTAGGGCTTCAAGCCCTACGTATAGGAACCCTAAGCCTAGCTTCAAGTTCCCTACCCTTAGGAACATTAACCCTAGGAAGGGAAGCTTTACCCATAGGAACTCTAAGTCTAGCTCCAAATGCCCTACCCTTAGGAAACCTAACCCTAGCCCAAGTGCCCCATCCTTAGGAAACCTAACCCTGTGGACGGCCGCCCCACCCATAAGAACCCTAACCCTAGCTTCAAGTGCCCTTCCCATAGGAACCCTAATCCTAGTTCCAAACACCTTCCCCTTATGAACCCTAATCTTAGCTCCAAGTACCTTACCCTTAGGAACCCTAACACTAGGGTGGAAGCACTACTCATAGGAATCTTAACCCTAGCTCCAAGTGCCCTAGCCAGAGGAACCCTAACCCTTGCTCCAAGTGCACTACCCATAGGAACTCTAACCCTAGCTCCAAGTGCGCTACACTTAGGAGCCCTAACCCTAGGGTGAGAAGCCCTACCTATTGGAATCCTAACCCTACCTCCAAGTGCCCTAGCCATAGGAACCCTAACCCTTGCTCCAAGTGCCCTAGCCATAGGAACTCTAACCCTAGGGCAAGAAGCTCTACTCATAGGAACCTTAAATGTACCTCTAAGTGCCCTCCCTTAGGAATCTGATCCCTAGGGCAGGAATCCGAAGCCTAGCTCCAAGTGCCCTACCCATAGGAACACTAATCCTAGCTCCAAGTGCCCTACCCTTTGAAACCCTAACCGTAGGGCGGTAAGCCCTACCCATAGGAACACTAACCCTAGCTCCAAGTGCCCTACCCTTTGAAACCCTAACCGTAGGGCGGTAGGCCCTACCCATAGGAACCCTAACCCTAGCTCCAAGTGCTCTACCCTTAGAAACCCTAATCCTATCTCTAACTGCCCTAACCATAGGAACCATAACCCTAGGGCATGGCGTCCTTCCCATAGAAACCCTAACCCTAGGGCGGGGCACCCTCCTCATGGAAACCCTAACCTTAGGTCCAAGTGCCCTATCCTTAGGAACCATAACCCTAGGGCAGAAAGCCCTACCCTTAGGAACTCTAACCCTAGGACTAGAAGCCCTACCCATAGGAACCCTAACCCTGTGGATGGGTGCCCTCCCCATAGGAACCCTAACCATAGGTCCAAGTGTCCTAGACTTAGTAACCCTAACTCTAGTTCCAAGTGTCCTACCCATAGGAACCCTAGTTCTAGTACGGGGTGCCCTACCCATTGGAACCCTAACCCTAGCTCCAAGTGCCCTACCCATAGGAACCTTCTCCCTAGCTCCAAGTGCCCTATCCTTAAGAACTCTAACTGTAGGGCAGGAATCCCTACCCTTAGAAACCCTAATCCTTGCTCCAAGTGCCCTACTTTTAGGAACCCTAATCCTAAGGCGTGAAGCCCTATCCATAGGAACCGTAACTCTACCTCCAAGTGCCCTACCCATAGGAAGCCTAACCCTAGCTCCTAATGCCCTACTCATATGAACCCTAACTCCACGTGCCCTACCCTTAGGAGCCCTAACACTAGGGTGGGAAGCCGTACCCATAGGAACCGTAACCCTAGCTCCAAGTGCCCTACCCCTAGGAACCTTAACCCTAGGGCAGGGTGCCCTACCCTTTGGAACACTAACCCTAGCTCCACGTGCCCTACCCTTCGGGACTGTAACCCTAGGGAGGGAAGCCCTACCTATAGGAAGCCTAACCCTAGCTCCAAGTGCCCTGCGCTTTGGAACCCTAATCCCAGGGCAGAAATCGCTACCCTAGTATCCCTAATGGTAGCTCCAAGTCCCCGACACTTAGGAACTCTAACCCTAGGGCGGGGTGCCCTACCCATAGGAAGCCTAACCCTACCTCCGCGTGCTCTACCGTTAGGAACCCTAACTGTAGGGTGGGAAGCCCTACCCATAGGAACCCTAACCCTAGCTCCAAGTTCCCTATCCATAGGTAGTGGTGAGCTGTAGCTGGTTCCCACCGGTTCGTGGGAACCGGTTGTTAAATTTAGAAGCCCTTTTCGAACCCGTTGTCCGGATTCTAAAAGGGTTTTAAATTTAACAAAAGACCCAACAGCTCTCTGCCCTTCCTCTGGTCCCAGCTCACCTGACTCCACCTCTGCCACCTCTCCTGAATGCTCCCGAGTCTTCTCCTCCCCGTCACCGGCTTCTCACAAACCAGCTGTTCTCGTGGGAAGCCTGAGAGAGCTTAAAAGGAAGCAGCAGCTTCTCCCAGGTTTGCTGGGGCAGGGGGGCGAGGGTGCAAGGAGGGCTCCAGGAGCCGCACGGCTCCGGCCTGGTCCCTGACCCCATCCCTGGGTGGCGCAGCTCTGGCCCGGTCCCGATCGCTGCAAGCCAGGGCGGAGCGGCTCTGGTCCGGTCCCGACCTCAGCTGGCTGGGCGGCCCTGCTCTGGCCCGGTCCCTGGGCCTGGTTGGCAAGGCTCCGGCCTGGCCTCAACCCTGGCCAAGCGGCCCAGCCCAGCCCGGCCCTGGCCCAACCCAACCCGGCCCCCATTTCCAGGCAGTGCTGTAAGGGGTCAGGGAGCATGGAGGGGTTGTTTGATAGTGGGCAAGGGAGTTTGGGGGGTGGATTAGTGTCGGGTCAGTCAGAGGGCAGGGAACAGGGGGGATTGAATGTGGGTAAGAGTTCCGGGGGCGGGGGGGAGGGTAGTCAGGAAGGATCAGGGGCTGGATGGAGTGGCAGGGGGCAGGCAGGGGACAGGGAAACTGGGTGGATTGTGCCAGGGGTCTGGGGGGCGCTGTCAAGGAATGTAGGGGGTTGGATGGGGCAGGAGTCCTGTGGAGAGCATGACCCCCTCTTAGGGTGAGGAGGAGGGAACTGGTTGCTAATATTTTTGCAGCTCATCACTGCCTCCCCCGCTCATAACACAAGGACAAATGGATATTCATTGAAATTAGGAGGAGGTAGCCAATTCAAAACGGAAAAAAGAAAACATTTCCCTCCACAATGTATAATTAGAATGTGAAACTAGTTGTTACAGAAGTCACTGAGGCCAAGAATTCAGCAAGATTCAAAAAGGGATTAGATGTTTATATGTATATCACGAATATCCAGAATTATTATTATGAACAATAACAAAAATTATGGAATGTTATTAAACCTCATGCTTCAAGACTTAAACCAGTATTAGAGACCAGGATGAGACATATGTAAGGGAAGACTATTTCACATCTGCCTTCTGCAGGCTTCTTACCTTCCTCTGAAGCATATGATAGTAGACTAGATGGACCTTGGGTCTGATCCGGTTTGGCAATTCCTATGATCCTATGCCCATTAAATATATTAAAGCTCAGTATAAATATCATGTTGAGGTGACCTCTAATTTTAACCTGTTAATTTTCTGCTGAAGTATGAAGTTTGTCCTTTTAATCTAGATTAAAACAAGGTGTAGTCTCTGATAGAGCCTGATACAACCCCTCCGCCACCATTCCCCAACTGAAGTTAATGGGAATCTTTCTTTGCTTTCAATGGGAGTTACATCAGGCCCTAAAATTAGAAACAAAGGAAAATATTAATCCCAAACCCCACTGAAATGTGCAAGAGGTTATTGCATAGAGTTGGTTGACTGCATATGTGCATGATAGCTTCTCTTCATCTTGGTTGGGGTAGTGACAAAAATGAAAAATATAAACAAAATTCTGAAATATATTGCAGCTTTCCTATTATTCATTTCTAGGAATTCAAAGTTGTTTTTAAAGAGCTGGCTTTATGCTATTCTAGGTTATGGCTATGAGCCTTAAAAATGTACAGTTAAACATTTCCATAACAAAGATCTTTTCTGTGCAAACTGCTTTCCCCCTTGCATTCATCATGTACTTCCAATTTGTGGCATTATGGGACTCTGTTATGTGAGACAAAATTAAATGCAAGTAGGGGGTAGAGGCAGATAACAAAAAGAACCAAACAGCAGATTTATCAAAAGCAATGTGGATAAAATAAAATCTCCAACTGGGAGTTTGCACATTTTTGCAGCCTCAGGGCTGCACTATAAATTTCTGTCAACACTGTTTAAGTGCAAAATTGCATTTACATAGTGTAATTGATACAATGATGTAACAGGAACACAGTTATGTATGATAATGCATAATCTCACAAACCTATTTTTATAGAAAAACCCAAATACAATATATAAAAAGTTATTTTTCTTAAAAAAACCTATAACACCCAGTTAGTTAAGTACCTAAATACAGATTTAAGTGCTTGGTTTTTTTACACCCAGTTTAGCCTAGTGCAAGTAGGGTGCAGAAGCAGACAACAAAAAGGGCAAAGGAGTAGATTGATTTTAATTAATGTGAATAAGTATATGCCCAAA
This sequence comes from Chelonoidis abingdonii, assembly GCF_003597395.2. Taxonomy (NCBI): domain Eukaryota; kingdom Metazoa; phylum Chordata; order Testudines; family Testudinidae; genus Chelonoidis; species Chelonoidis abingdonii. The sequence goes on from NC_133773.1 coordinate 32,541,326, forward strand.
ATCTGGGTTCAAATTTCATAATTTCTAACTGACCACCAGTTCTACTAGAAACAGAGTGAAAAAAGTACATCATAAGTTTAAAGCATGATACAGAATGCTTGGAATGTGTGGATATGAAATGTGTAAAGTTAGACCCAGTATAGCTTTAATATTTTAGTGTACAAATGGCATTTTTCAAAAATGAAAAGTGTTTTGCTCTTTAATATGTGACCAGAAAAAAAAATAATTTAGCCTGTTGGTTTTCTGTTTTTGTTAATCTTCATCTTCATTTTTGGTCATCTTCTCCATGTTCATTTCTGTGTGTTCTGTCACTGGTTGCTGTCTTCTGCCTTCTTTATGTTCCATTGTCGTCATCCTTCTGTGTGTGCCGTTGTCATTTCTCATCAGATCTGGGTGGTCTGGGAGAATCATGGGTACCATGTGATCAGAGTGGATTGTGATCCAAAAGGTTCAGATAGCTCTGATGGCCCAGAGGAACTGGCTGGCCTGCGTGGATTATAAATTTCACTTTTCATTTTTTCATTAGTTTGGTGCTCATTTGTGGGTTTTGTTTTTTGCATTGCCTCTTCAGATTGCTCAGCTAAAACACAGTGTAAGATATTTTGGAAAACTGAAAAAGAAATCAGTTTTGAAAAATACTAATATAGAATATGAATTACTAATATGCATATGAAATACTAATATATACATTAAACAAAAGTTCTACCGAAATTCAAAAAAAACAAAATCAGCTGGGTTAAAAAAAATCAGAATTATTTAGACTTTTTTTATTTTTATTTTTGTGTCATCCCCCCATCCCTCCCGCCAACCAGCTCTTCATAGAGTTAGGGGCTCACCTGAGTTTGAGCTAGTTAAGTCAACTCTTGGTATTGTCAGCTGTTCCTTATCTATGTTTCATAGGTCAAATTCTATGACCCTAGTGATCTTGCTTATTACTGGGATTACACTGTTTGACTCTCCAAGCTCTCTTTAAATTCCTCACAGAGATGATGGTTTGTCTGTCAAATTTATATTCCTAGAACACTTATTCCTCTGTCAGCCCTGTGTTGCCTACAAAGCAACTCATGTGTTTCACACTTTACTCTCTGCACTTTCATTAGCCTTTATACAAGAGGGCTGAACATTTCCTCTTTTGTTTCAAGTTACTATCCCTCTGTTTCCAGAAATAACATATGTATCCAGCCTCTGAGGCTGCATTTCTCTCCCAAATGGAAAAACAATAATGTATTCATATATTTGTAATGGGTTTTTGAAAACACATGGAAATTATTGTTTCAATAGTTACATTTAATACTAAATTATAAAACACCTTTGTATAATATCCAAACTATTTGGGCGGTAATGAAAATATACATGTGTAGACATGAGGTTTGTCAATTGCAGTTGTAATATTCAGAACCTATGTAAGCTATTAATTGACAATAGAGAATATATATATTCCCTATTTTTCAGTTTTATTACATACATATGTATGTTATAATGTTGGGCCCAAGCTTGCTTCCATTGAAATCAGTAGGATTTTGTCACTGACTACAGTGGGAGCAGGGCTATGTTGAATGAAAATATTTTGTTATTAATTATGGCTGGGGTTTTAAGGAGCTTTAAGGGAGTCAGGCACCAAATTCCCTTTGAAATTCAAAGGGATTTGGGTGTCTAACTCTCTTATGTTCTTGGAAATCCCACCCTATTTCATTATTATGTCTCTTTCTACAGGTATAAAGAAGTTATTGATAAACTATATCAAATATATGTCTCTTGCTATAAGAATTGTATATTCTATTTAATATGATTCAGATTATTTAGAGATGACAGTTTTATAATAGTATTGTAAATGTTGGAAGTATGTTTTTAACACACCCCAATAATGTATAACATAACTAATACTTGTTTCTTCCACGTGCATTTTTGGGGGCTGACCTAACACCATGTGCAGCAGAGTTCATCATTATCCAGTGGCACCAACTTTCTAATATGTGGGGTACGTTGTGTGTGTCCTCTGGCTCTGCTCCTGCCCTACCCCGCTCCACCGCCGCTCCACCTCTTCACACCCTGTTCCACCTCCAGCAGCAGATGGGAGGCTCTGGAAGGGAGGGGAAAGGGCTGATCAGGCAGGAGGCACGGAGGGGGGGTGGCGGGGGGCTGGCTGCCAGTGAGTGCTTAGCCCCCACCATTTTTTCCCGGGGGTACTCCTGCCTATGTCACTGTCCACATTCCAGTGCCTTGGATGGAGGCATATGCCTAATTAAGCTGTACTCTATAGCCATGCTGCTCTGAAACTGAGGTTGAGGTGCATAGATCTAATTAGGTATCCCACATGGAACAAGCACAGGTGGGTGCATGCAGAAATTGGTCTGTCTGCTTAGGTTCTGCTAAGTATTTTGACCTGAAAATGTTCCGTAGGTATGTTTATTTTTTTGTTCTCACACTGTCTCTTTTCATCATTCTTGTGGAAATCTGGCCCCTACATTGATTCCCATCAAATGTTCCTCTGTTTTGTAAAATACTAATACTAATAGCTCCAATAAGTTCTGCGAATGTATTGGGGACAACTTCTACTTTCAGAAGGTGGAGTAAATAACCAGGAGGGCAGCCATTTTAGACTTGATTCTGAGGGCAATTTGGGTGAAAGTGTTCATGAAATGATAGATTTTGTGAGTCTAAGGAAAGGAAGGAGTGAGACCAGCAGAATAAGAATAATGTGCTTCAAAAAAGCAGACTTTAATAAACTCAGATCAGGTAGGTAAATTTCCATAGGAGGAAAATCTGAGGGAAAAAGGAGTTCTCAATACAGAACTGACATCAGAGCAAGATGAAGGAAAGTGTAGGTCTACTGTTTCCTGGGGAAGGAGGGTTAATAATGGATAATGTCAAGAAGGCTGACACATTTAATGCCTATTTTGCTTCAGTCTTCAAAAAAAAAAAAAAAATGGTTAAGATGCTTAACACAATTCATGTTAACAAAGTGGGGAAGAACGCAAGCCAGAAGAGGGAAAGAACAGGTTGAAGATTTTTTAGGTAAGTTCGTTTATTCAAGTCAGTAGGGCCTGATGAAATATACCCTTAAGTACTTAAAGAACTAGCTGAAGGAATCTTGGAATCATTAGTGATTATCTTTTTGAGAACTCAAAGATGACGGGTGTGGTTCCAGAGGACTGGACAAGTGCAAACATAGTACCTATCTTTAAAAAGGAGAAAAAAGAAGATTCTGGGAATCATAAACAAGTCAGCCTAACTTTGATACATTGAAACATACTGAAACAAATTATTAAAGTCATTTGGTAAGGACCTAGAGGATAATAGGGTGATAAATAGTAGCCAACATGGATTTGTCAAAAACAAATAATGCCAAATGTGACAAAGTTCCTCCTCTGCCTTGGTGGGTCCTGCGCTTATTGTCGGATTTGCTCACCTCAGTGATCTTCCCTCTTGTGGAACCCACAGTCTGGGTCAGCTCCTCCTGTGTCTGATCAGGAGTTGGGAGGTTTGGGGGGAACCCAGGCCCACCCTCCACTCCGGGTTCCAGCCCAGGGCCCTGTGGATCGCAGCTGTCTATAGTGCCTCCTGTAACAGCTGCATGACAGCTACAGCTCCTGGGCTACTTTCCCATGGCCTCCTCCAAACACCTTCTTTATCCTCACCACAGGACCTTCCTCCTGGTGTCTGATAACGCTTGTCCTCCTCAATCCTCCAGCAGTACACTCACTCACTCTCAGGGTATGGCTACATTAGAAATTCAAAGCGCTGCCCCTGCAGCGCTGCGGGACCGCTGCCACGGCAGCGCTTTGAAGTGTGAGTGTAGTCAGAGCCGTATCCCTTATGGGTGTAGCATGCAGCGCTGGGAGCTTATGGGTGTAGCATGCAGCGCTGCCGCCCTGATTACACTGACACTTTACAGTGCTGCATCTTGCAGCGCTCAGAGGGGTGTTTTTTCACACCCCTGAGCGCAAAAGTTGCAGCGCTGTAAAGTGCCAGTGTAGCTAAGCCCTCAGCTCTGTAGCCATCTGGGTTGCCCCATCACATATCCCCCCCCAGGTCTGCTGGCTCAACACCATAGGGTTGGGGCAACTTGGGACGCCAGGCAGTGTGCTCGTGAAAGACCATCAGCGGTTGCCGTGGTGGGATCCAGCCCTGTGCCATATGGAAACTGGAATGGTTGGAGGGACAAGAACCACCTGGTGACCCTTGCATTCTTTTTCCTTATTTCTCTGCATCCACTGAAGGGGTGCATGGTCAGTCACAAGAGTAAATCGCCAGCCTAAGAGGTAATAACGCAGCGTCTCCATGGCCCATTTGACAGCAAGGCATTCTCTCTCGACTACTGCATACTTCTGTTCTCTTGGGAGCAGCTTTTCTGCTTAGGTAGAGATCGGGTGTTGTTCTTCTCCAATCATTTGCGACAGAACCGCCCCCAACCCCACCTCGGAAGCATCTGTTTGCAAAATAAATTCCTTGGCAAAGTCCGGGGCTATGAGGATGGGGTCATTACAGAGAGCTGTCTGAAGTCTATAAATGCTCTGTCTGCTGCGTCGGTCCACTTCACCATGTCTGGACCTCGGGCCTTCACCAGTTCCGTTAGAGGACTTGCCCTACTGGCGAAGTGGGAATAAAACGTCGGTAGTAGCCTACCACACCCAGGAACGCACGGACTGCTTCTTTCGGGTCGGCCGGGGCCAGTTTTGAATCGCCTCTAGCTTATTAGTTTGGGGCTTCACTATACCCTTCCTACAATATATCCCAGGTACTTAGCCTCTGCTAGTCCTATGGCGCATTTAGCGGGATTAGCGGTGAGGCCAGCCCGCCTTAAGGTGCGTAGTACAGCCTCAACTTTCTCCTTTCCAAGTGGGTTCCCAGTCTGGCGTATGGATGATGACATCATCTAGGTATGCGGCTGCATAACTAGTATGGGGGCGCAGCAGCTTATCCATGAGGCGCTGGAATGTAGCTGGGGCCCATGTAACCACAAAGGGACTGTGTACTGGAATAGCCCGTCCGGGGTGGAGAACGCTGTCTTTTCTTTAGCTTCTTTGGTCAGGGGAATCTGCCAATACCCTTTTGTCAGATCCAGTGTAGTCAAGAATCGGGCACTACCCAGTCGGTCAACCAGTTCGTCGATGCGTGGTATGGGGTACGCATCGAATTGGGATACTTCATTCAGTCGGCGAAAAGTCATTACAGAATCTCATGGTACCATCAGGTTTAGGCACTAGAACTATGGACTGCACCACTGACTGTAGGATTCTTCAATAACACCTAATTCTAACATTTTCTTTACTTCAGCCCCTGATTTCCTCTCTTTTGGCTGCTGGGATTCGGTAGGGTCTCAGTGTTACCTTGGCTCCGGGGATCGTGCGGATATGGTGATAGGTCTCAGTCGTCCGCCCCGTTTTGTAGAGAACACATCTCGATTGCGATTAATCATGTCGGCTGCCTCAACCTTTTGATTTCGGCGTCAAGTCGGGTGATATCCTCACTTGCTCGTGTAAGTTATCCTCTGGGAAGGGTCTCCTGGGTGACTAAGCATGCCTCTCGATCATGCCAAGGTTTTAGAAGATTGATGTGGTAAATTTGCTCAGGTTTCCTGCGGCCTGGCTGCCGCACCTTATAGTTTACCTCTCCCACGGCTTCAATCACTTTGTAGGTCCCTGCCACTGGGCCAACAGCTTGCTTTCTGCTGTGGGCACCAGGACCATTACTCGATCCCCTGGTTGGACCGTCGAAGCTTTGCTTGGTGGTTTATAATGGGTTCGTTGGGTCTCCTGTGCTTCTCCAAGTGTTCCCATACAATGGGTGTAACTCGAGCTATCCATCCCTCATCTGTAGTACATGCTCAACTATGTTCCTTCCGGATTTGGCTCCTCTCCCAGGTTTCTCTGGCTATACCAATATGCCCCGGGGATGGCGCCCACATAGTAGTTCGAATGGAGAGAAACCTGTGGAGGCTGTGGGACTTCCCGGATGGCAAACATGAGGTAAGGCAATAGGGTATCCCAGTCTTTCCCATCCCGCTCACCACTTTCCTGATCATGGCTTGAGGTCCTATTGAACCTTTCCACAAGGCCATCTGTTTGTGGGTGGTATACAGAGGTCCGTATTGTAGGGCTTGTACATGGAGCAATGAACAGAGATCTTTCATCAACTTGGACATGAAAGGTGTCCTTGATCAGTCAGTATCTCCTTGGTAGCCCAACCCGGGAAAAGATCTGTAATAGCTCCTTAGCTATTGTCTTGGAAGCTGTGTTGCGTAGGGGATGGCTTCTGGGTACTGGTTGCATAGTCTAGTACAACCAGAACATGTTGGTGGCCCCGAGCTGTCTTTTCCAGGGCCCAATCAGATCCATGGCTATGCGTTCAAATGGTACCTCTATTATTGGAAGAGGTATCAAGGGGCCGCAAGTGTGGGCGAGGCTATGTAGCTGACACTCTGGACAAGAGGTGCAGTATCGCTGACATCTTCATGTACTCCTGGCCAGAAGAACCTCCGCAGGATCCTGGCCTGGGTTTTCTCTACCCTAGTGTCCTCCAAACAGGTGACTGTGGGCGAGGCTCAATATGGCTTTTTGATGTTTTGTGGCACCAGAAGTTGATGTATCTCCTGCTCCTGCATTTGCACCACACGGTACAGGAGATCTTTCTTCACTATAAAGTAGGGTCCTGGACCCGGACCTTCCCTCCACTGGTGTCCATCTATCTCAGCCACCTCTTTCCTGACGTTATCATATCTAGGGTCCTCTGCCTGGTCCCTCCCGAAAGTCTCTCTCCCAGGACTAACCTGCCTGAGCTCCAGGGGCCAGCTTCTGTTTCTTCCAACGGCTCATCACCATCATGGCTGGGCCAGCCTCCGGCTCACCTTCCGTGTTGGTAGTTTCTCTGATGGCTGCTCGTGTCCATCTGCCTACTAGCGCAGTCTTCTGGCCCTGGGTCAGGATCCGGTTCCCAAGGCCTTCGCGCCTTCCTTTCCTTTTTTGTCTTCTGGGCCTTTTGGGGGCTGAGAATAGATCCTGAGAAAACTCTGAAAACATTGGGGGTTGACATTCCCCCCAATGATGAGTCGCTGCCAACAGGGTCCCCATCTCCCTCCAGCCTCTCTGGGGAGTAAATTATCAAACCCTGGATAGTCCCTCCCAATGACTACAGGATATGGGAGTTTAGGAACTACGCCCCAACTGTCACCTCAGTGGGGTTCCCCTGAACCTCTATCTCCACTGGGATGGTGGGGTAATGACTCACGGCCCCATGCACGCATGTCACTGCTACGCATTTGGCTTGTAGCAGCTGGCTACTTTTTACCAGCTTACCTGATATGAGGGTGATAGCACTCTCTGAGTCCACAAGTGCTATAGTCTCTACTCCATTTATCTTCACCGGCCTGGTGTAGTTATGCGGGGCTAATGCGACCCCCGCAAAGTGGATAAGGGAGCATGGGACTTCCCAATCCCCCAAGGTGCATTGCATAGGCTCCTCGGTGCTGGGACACTGTGCTGCTATGTGTCCCCGCTCCCCACATGCATAACATCTATAATTGTTTCTAATCATTCCCCTATCATGTGGGTTAGGGGGTTTAGTCTCAGGGTTTCCCCCACTCAGGCCAATCCCTTCCTTCTGCAGTGTCCGCTGGTTTTTGGCCCCCCTCTTCCTCCACCTAGGACTCCCTCATCTTCCAGGGTTGGGGTTGGGTGTTTGCTACGAAAGGGGATTTCCTTGGGTAGTTGGGTCAGTTCCGTGGCTCTCATGCATCTTTCTAGCAGCGTGATCATCTCATCATAGGTGGACAGATCGTTCTGGCCTACCCATTTGTGGAGATCTGGTGGCAATGCCCTCATGTATCGGTCAATGACCGGAACCTCTAGTATTTCTTCCAGACTCTGGGACTCTGTTTGCAACCACTTTCGTGCAAGATGGATGAGGTCATACAGTTGGGACCTTGGGGTTTTGTCTTCCTGGTACCTCCACTCGTGATACCGCTGGGCCCGCACTGCAGTCGTTACCCCAGATCTGGGCAGGATCTCTGCTTTCAGCTGGGGGTAGTCTGCTGCAGCCTCTTCAGGCAAATCATGGTAGGCCTTCTGGGCCTCCCCACACAGGAATGGGGCAAGGATGCCAGACCTCCCATAAGGCTGTCCTCTCAAAGGCCAGAAGGTATGCCTCTACATCATCCTCCCGCGTCATTTTCTGCAGCCAATGGCTGGCCAGTATGAACTGCGTCCTATCATGGCCATGGTTCAGCTCTGTAAGGGTCTTTACCTGGTTTACTAGTTCCCGCAACATAGCTCAGTCTTGAGAAGCCTGGTCCATCAGCAGGCGATTAGTCTCTTGCTGCAGCTGCACTGCCTCCTGTTGGGCGGCTGCCTGGACACGGGTAGCCTCCTGCTGCGCTGCTTTGGCTTGTATCAGTGCCCGCACTATGTCATCCATTGTGATGGAAAAAAAAATAAACCCTCTCTTTTTTTTTTTAAATCACCCTCTTTTTTTTCCTGCCGCACTGTGCACACCAAATGGCCTTTTTCCCAAATCTGGACCTTAGTGTCCAAAATGTGGGTGCCTAGCATGAACCCCCAAGCTTAATTACCAGCTTGGATCTTATCTCGCTGTCACCAGACGGGAATTACAGGGCCTGCCTCGCTCTGGTCCCCCAAACTTTCCTTGGAGGGACTCCAAGACTCAGAGACTCTGAGTCTCACAACAAAGGGAAATAACCCACTTCCCTTCCCCCTCTCTCTCCCATCCAGACTTTCCTCTCTGGGCTAACCTGAGAGTACTGATACAATCTCTTTACATCACAATATCAAGAAGCATGTCTCCTCTATT